>NC_083340.1:9016642-9316642 GCF_019175385.1 Lycium barbarum
CAGATTCTTGGACTGTTAAGTCATGTCTTATTTATCAAATCTGATTCGTTTAACTTAGTATAATTTTGAGTCAGACCCACTCAATTGTATTTATAACATGTACACACAAAACTCATACATCAAGAATCTTTATAAAATATAAATTTATAATCTTTATAAAAGAACTAATATTCATAATCCATATACGTCTGCATCTATTTTTGCACAAACGAACTAAAAGAAGTAGGAGAAAAAAGAAAGGGGACCAAATCCATAACACACAAAAAGGTTGGGATAAAAAAAGATCATAAAAGAATCAAGCACAAAATCAGAACCGTACGATTTAAAAGATCAACGGCCAGATACAGCCAAGTGTTGCACAATCGAAAAAAAAAAAAACAAATTTGCTTATTTTCCCCAGATCCCCTCATACTAACGCCGCTATCACACTGCCTTTTCCCCTTCACACACACACAGCAAACCCTAGCCCCTCTCCAATTCCGGTAAGTATGTTTTAACCCCTTTTCTTTTAGAAAAAACACATATCTAATCCTTTCATCAAATCAATCGGTGAATTTTGACTGCTCAATTCAGGTAGTTTTTCACTTTGCTTCGTTTTTATTTGCTGTATTTTGTTAATGTTGCTACACCCGTTTGTCACATTTTGCTGTTTATCCCCTTTATTTAGCATTTATATTTGATGATAATAGTCAGATACTGTATTTTAATTCAATCCATAAAAGTAATGCCTTATTGTCGGAAACAAGGTTGCATTCTATTGTGGTTTGTATTATTTAGACTTTGAACCTCGGTTATCAGTATTATTATTATTAGGGAAAATTATGCTCTACGTCTACCGGGAAAAAAATATTTTTGTGACGTAGCCCATATTTTGAGTTTGTTACCCGGTTTAGCCCATATTTGTGTATAAACACCTTTTGTACATTATTATAACCAGCTTTGAATTGCTTGTCCTTGTGCCGAGAGTCTACCGGAAACAGTCTCTCTACCTCCCAAGGTAGGGGTAAGGTCTGCGTACATTCTACCCTCCTCAGACCCCACTTTGTGGGTTACACTGGGTATGTTGTTGTTGTTCTTGTTGTACATTATTATGTACTTTTATCCAAGGTTGATACATTATGTATAGTGCTTTCCCCCGGGTATAATGTTGTATAATGTTGTACAATATTGTATATTGGGCTATGTGGCATAATAATTTATGTTGGGCTGTATTTTTGAAATTTTTTCTGTTTATTATGCTAGCATTATCTTATTGTTGTTTATTTTACTTTGGTTATCTCTAATATTTTTATGTCAGTACTTTGTTTATTGGTGTTGATTGTTCTTCTGTTGATTTATTTCTACTAGTTTCTTAATCCATTGTCATTACGTCGTTTTGTTGTTAATTTGTGGGTTTATTCTTTTTTGTTTTCCTTAAAAATGTATTTCATGCATCTGCAAAGAAGCAATATGACTTTTGTAAATTCAGGAAATATTTCTATCTCAATCTATGTATAACTAAAGGTCCCATCCCAGGACTGCCCCAAAAAAGGATAAAAAGAGCTAAAATATTCTCTTAGTGCCTAAAGTGTTCTCGGTGCAGGAATTAGATTGTCAACTTTTATATTAGGGGAAACTTTAAGGTTGGATATCCTGTATTCTGTTTTATTTGGGAACGTAATTGTAGTTTAAATTGAATTCACGTGGCAATCTTTGTCAGGCTTTAGATAATTAAAGAACGACAACACGAAGTACAGTTATAGAGAGTTTAATTCAGGCCTGGAGCATTTGTTTATCATCACTAACTTTTATTGTAGACGGGTAGACTTCATTGTGTGTGATGTTTTGGATTAGCTACCCTACAGATGTAGCATGCATGTCCTTGAAACTTTTGTACAGTCCAGCTCTTTTTAGAGCTGTTTTGTTAATAATACTAATAGTTACCTTCATAAATAAAATGGGGTGGAGAAGTACTTGAATTGCTAACTTCGGGTGAATTTGATCGCAACTTTGGCATTATCCTTGATATAGCAGTCCAACCTCCATTTTGGAACCAAACACAGATTGATCTACTGCCTTTGTCTCTGTTCCCAAGTATTCCAGTGCCAATTAAATGTCATGTCCAACACCCTGATGTTTTAAGGTTTATGCTTGGACTGTGGGTGATGTAATGGTCATGTAGGAGATAGAAGAAATGGAGAAGCCTAAAAAGTTCTCCTTAGGAATTCATGTTGACATGTTGAGAGAGAGAGAGAAATAGGAGAGCCTTTGAGCTAAAGAAATCTCTTTACGACACATCTATAGGAATTCAATGTGTTTTATATGTACATATGGAACTCATTAAGCATTTGTAGTGAATAAATGATTAGCTAGAGTCTCTATATAGGAACTGAAACCTTTAAGATCTTTTTCTATACACCTCCTATATGGATTAATCCCTTATTCTCAATTATGTACCTTAAAACAATAACAACATACCCAGTATAATCCTACCAGGTGGGCTTTGGGGAGGTAGAGTGTATGCAGACCTTACGCCTACCTTATCAATGTAGAGAAGTTGCTTCCGATAGACCTTACCCCTCATTCTCAATTATGCACCTTATCTAAAAAATTAGGCCGCTTATAGTACAAAAATCATATCCTTAAGGTTGCTAACTTGTTATTGGATATTTTTCCATAGACTCTCCAAGTGAATTCTGTTTGTTGTAAGTTGTTCTTGTCTGTGTTACTAACACGTTTTCCGGCTTTCCTTGTTCTTTTCGCTGTTGCCAAAACAGGGTGTTCTTTGATATGTCTAGTAGGCAAGATTCAGATATTGATGATGATTTCAGTGAACTTTACAAGGAATATACTGGCCCTGTTAGATCCAACACATCTAAGGAACAAGATAAAGCAGTGACAGAAAAAAGGCCTCATGTTGGTTCAGATGAGGAAGAAGAGGATGCCCGCGACCCCAATGCTGTTCCGACGGATTTTACTAGCAGGGAAGCGAAGGTTTGGGAAGCTAAATCCAAAGCCACTGAGAGAAACTGGAAGAAACGGAAGGAGGAAGAAATGATTTGTAAAATATGTGGAGAGTCAGGCCACTTTACTCAGGTACTGCTTTGTATTGGGGTTCTTATTAGCATTCTTTGTTTCTACTATTTGGGTGGCTGAGTAGGGAGAGAGATTTTAAGGATCACAAGACTGATAGGAAATATTTACATTTTAGTCAATCCATTTACTATATAATCTCTTGCGTTCCTCACACTTGCTCTCTAGGATGTAGATTCATCTTTTTCCTGAGAAAAATTGGTGAGAGAACTTTAGTTGGTTGTTTTTTTGTTTGTTATCACAGTCTTACTCCTTAGTATTCTCCTTTCTATTCTGGTGAAGGCAATGTCTGGTTCAATACAACAACAACAACAACAACAACCCAGTGAAATCCCACATCTTGGGGTCTGGGGAGGGTAGAATGTACGCAGACCTTACTCCTACCAAGGTAGGATGGCTGTTTCCGAGAGACCCTCGGCTCAATAGAAGCATAAAAAGGGAGTCAGATAAGGTTAAAAGATTCAAAACGATATTGTAATGAAATAATGCAAGCGACACAGTAAAACAGGATAATCAAGGAATTCAAAGCGATATGGAAATGCAAATAACGAAAGCGGCACAAATAAAATAGAGTAATCAAAGTACAGAAAGTAGCGAATAATAACATAAATCAGAGCACAAGAAATTATAATGCGCTAATGCGCCTACTAATAAGGAAAGATAACGAGACTTATATACTAGCCTTCTACCCTAATGTGGGGTCTGGTTCAATACATTTATCAGATATTTGTAGAGCAACATCTCCTTTTGTTTGTTGATATACTGGGTCAGCTGGCATAATGTAAACTGGTCATTACACTCATACTTCTTGCTATTTCCCCTTCTAACTAACGAATTTTAAAATCATTCTTTTGGGCTTGGGTAAATAGGAAAACTGAAAATCTATCCATGACAAATCTTTCTTGCACATACTGGTATCTCTTCTCAAAAGTATATCTTTCTTGCATATACTAGTATCTCACTTGATAACTAGAACTGACGCTGACTGATATAAGAGCATTAACTCTGACTGGGATGACCCCTTTGATAGTCCCTGTAATCCTTTTCTTTTATGACAAGTTTTTCTGTATGCCGTTTCTATCAGCCCAAGTAGGATTCTGATAAGGTTTTGGGCGAACAGATGATGGCTTTATTAACAAATCTGGTTTCACACAAGATATGTGATTACTGTTTAACTAATATAAAGGACGCTGCCTATCCAAAAAACAAAAGGGTGTGTCCCTCCATATCTGTCAAAGGTTTTTTCTCATCAAATGGCCAAAGTTTATGTTGTGTGCTAAACAAACCATGTTTAGGGATGTCCATCTACTCTCGGAGCGAGTCGCAAGTCTCAAGATTTCTTTGAGAGAGTGCCTGCAAGGGAAAGTCACGTGAAAGCTTTATTCACTGAGAAAGTTATAAATCAAATTGAGAAGGATGTTGGCTGCAAAATCAAAATGGAGGAGAAGTTTATTATAGTCAGCGGTAAGGACAGATTGATCTTAAGAAAAGGAGTGGATGCTGTACATAAAATTAAAGAAGAGGCCGACAAGAAGGGTACTTCTAGTTCTCAGGTGTCCAGATCAAGGTCACCTGAGCGCCGAAGTCCTGTTAGCTCTCGCATGGCACGTTCTGATTCTCAGAGATCCAATCACAGCCCTCAGAGTGCACCACAGTTACACCATAGGTACGGAAGACAAGAAAAGGTTGTTGATGATCGCGGTCACGATGATTTTCACAAAATTGCAAGGGGTAGTTCACAAGGTAGGAAAGCAAATAGTCCACTATCTCTTCTACATGTAAATCACACTTTAGACTTTTAGCCTGCTTTTGGTTTCTTATTTTCCCTTCTACATGCAACTTTGGGAATTAAATTTTGTGAGTATGAACTAAGCAGGGCTTGTTCTGATGTTGATTTGTTTTCTTTCATAATGTATGTTGCTTAGTTTATCTTTTTTTTTTTGTTTTTGAGAAGGTAACATGTATGTTGCTTAGTTTATCTTTCTTTTTCTTTTTGTGGCAGCAAGAGGTAAGTTCTTTTCAAGCATTCTGTTCGATTCTGATGTAACATTCCTGGTGGTCTCAAATGAAAGGATTGTGTTCCACAATGAAAATTTTCACTGAAAGTATGTAGACACTCGTTTGCTTCAGATGGGTTGACTATGAGATTTTAAGATAGTTTGCCATGTTAAAGCTGCCATCATTGTTAGAGTTCTTCACTGGAAGTGCTTAACCCACTCTTCATTTGATGAAGCTTATGGTAATGATGGAGCTAGAGGTCGATCAAGCCTGTCAAAGTCTCCGGCACGCCCCGCTTATATGAGTAACTCGTATAATTCATATGATGGTCATGGTCAGGGCAGGGGTGTCTACAGGTCTGATGGTTGGGATGCGAGTAGACGTGGTTCTGACATGAAATCTAACCATACTTTTGACCGTCCCTCCATTCCACAATCCTTAGAGAATGTTGAATTGGAATACCAAAAGGATGCCATAGATCTAGGAAGAATTCGGGACAAGGAAGAAGATGAAGAAAATCACAAGCATAGAGAGGTATGAAGATTTACTTCAATTTTCATTTTTTCCTTTTGCTTTTTTCCATTTGGATTATTATTTTATTTCAGACATGTTTTTGGCTTTGAAGAAGGGGATCTTCTCTGAAGCCCGTAGTGCTGATGTGATAATCAATTTCCAATCAGCCTGTGCTTTAGTGTGAGGACTCTAATCATCACTTTGTTTTGGTTTGTCAAATTCTAGGCCATCAGAGAAGTAAGAGAGAACTACATAAAGAAATTGGCCGTCCTTAGAGTTGAACATGCAAAGCAATGGGAAGAGTTTCTTCAACATGACGCACAAAGGAGGCAACAACGGGCAGGACAACATATGCCAGCCTCCGGGTTTGGGGGTTACAATCAACACAGTTATCAAGAGTATGAGAACTCTGCAGGTAATCCACATTATTCTGGACCCAACATACCAATGGAACCACGGGAAAGGTTTCCAAACCCTATGGATAACTACCATCCATCGAGGCCACATGACAGTTATGGGGACTTTCAGCGTCAGAGGCGTGATGATTTTGGGAAAGCCTATAATCGATACTAAATGGGCAGATTGGAGTTTTTTGTGGTGAGTTGTCTTACCCTTTTGGTAAGCTGAGAGCTCTAAATTTCATTTTACGTTTCAACTAAAGAATTGGCTCTGCCATTTTTAGGTTTGTGGGCCCTGTTCGTCATAAAATGTGTTCTTTAAGGTATTATTTGAAAGTATTTTGTAAATGTTGGATCTTTGAATTCTCTTGCTGCTTTTGTTGGATAGGGTGACGGATGTTTGATTTTTATATAAGATTTTGTAGCTTCTCTTTACTTAGATGCATTTAATTAATTAGAACTTCAAAATTTTCAGGATGCAAGTTGGTGGAGTCTGAGGGTTCACTGCAATGAATCAGTCTGAGCAAGTTCTGTTTGGATATATAGAAAGATCATGAGAGATGCCGAGTATGGTACCTTTTGTAAAGACAATTGAATCAGGGTTCTTATTTGGAATTATGGCGGTATATTTATCTAGACTAGTGAAGTTTGAGCTCTGGCATGAGATTTGGAAATTCTGAATATCATGGTATAGTTGCCTACTTTTCCGTTCTTTCAATAGCGCAGATGCTTTGAGAAGCTTTTCATCAAATGATGAGTGATATAATTTTCATAATGCTGGTGATTTTAGAGAGTAATGTTCTCTTCGTCATAAACTGGTGGTTACATCGTGCCCCCTACCCATGGTTCCCTTTGGCATTTAATCGTTATATTTGTTATGTTAGCAAATCAAATTAAATCATAATGCCGCCTCATCTGCTTCTTTATGACTAAATAACAGCCATCTGGTCGCTTTTCTTAAGATTTTCACTTGCTTGGACTGTTTCATTTGCATGCTGAGGTGCACACAAGTTAGTCTTGATATAACTGGTTGTAAAAAAGAAATTGTTTCATTTTCATGGTACTCTAATCTTAGTTCATGTAGGGCGTTCATTTATTCATAAAATAAAAAGATGATTCTAATGGTGTTTTTGTGCACTCACTAGATACACTGGCCTCTGTTTCGCACTCCAGAAAAGTATTGTCATCGATGCTTTGACTCGACTTATATTGTACTTGTGCCTTAGTTTTCAGCACAAACCAAGTAACATTAGAACTACAATTATGTCCTAACAGAGTTTGGATCATTCTGGGGTTCCTTTATGCTGCTACAGTTTATCAAATTTGGGTGGAACGGAACAGGCACAGATTAGAGCAGAAGAGTCGAGGCAGTGCAGTTATCCTCAAGGACATACTTCAATTGCATATAGTCGGACAGAAGCAGTTCAGATGGAGCAATATTTTACAAAGCTTGATAGGTTACCCTTGAGTCTGTAATTAGCGGCTTATCAGTTAGTGTAGGTTAGCTTAGTGAATAGTTCTGAAGTGGTCTCGTTTTCGTGTACTGGTCCTTGAGTCAAAAGGGCTAGTCTGTGTAAATATGCTTACTAGGTTAATGAAAATTTTCATTTGACCAAAAAAATAAAAAATAAAAATAAAATTGGACCAGCCAATTTGATGGGAAATTGTGCAATTTGATCACGAGTTGGTTCAAATTTAGACGGGTCAAAAGTAAATCAAGTCAACAAACGAGTCATAATCTAACCCGTCCAAACTCCACGGGCTACTTGGGTCAATATGGGTTTGGGTCAAAATGTGTAGGCTAACGGGTCATAACTTAACTTATTCTAGCTTAAACGAGTTCGGTGGGTTACATAATAATGAATTAAGTTATTTTGTTACTCTAATTCAAGACATATATTTTAAAAGAATGAAAGAGAAAACAAATAAGAAAGGATTTTTTTGCTATAAAAGGAAGACGTGCATTTTTTATTTTATTTTATAAAGATTCAGTTATTTATAAGGGAAATTTATTTTCTGAAGCTAAAGAAAAAGAAGAAGGGAAGTCCTTGCCCGCCCAGGTTCGAACCCGACCAACAACATTTCTTTTATAGGGATCTAGTAGCTCAGTTGATTAACTACATGGACTTTCACCTTGTTGTTGAGGGTTCGAATCCTTGTATGTTAGTTAGTAGGCGTTTCACCCTCCAATTTGAAGTTCAAATTTAAAGGTTTAATTTGAAATCAATGATTGTTTATGACATTTGAAAAAAACTTCAATTTCAATTTGAAAATTTGATTTCAAATCCCAAATCCCACTGAGAGATAGGATTTCAATTTCAAGTTTGTGATTTTAATTTTAAAAAATTTAAATTAACTCATAAGTTTATATTTTATAAAAAAGACCCATAACTTTAAATTTTATAAATAAAAAATAAAAAAATAGATCCATTCTCAACGTGAAAAGATTATTTGTACAATGTGGGAGGATTATATTAAAAAATAACTACTTCCTACTATTGTTATTGATTTACTGGACCAGTAAATCTTTGTAAAAATTATGTTTTAATCGCAAGCATTTAATTATAAAAGGAAGATGTAGATATTCTGTTATGATTTACTAATTTGCTAAAATTGTAAGAATCAAGCAAGGTGGATGGTTCTCACGAATTCTCAAATTTTTATGTTTATGAGAAAAAATAAAATCTAAATGCAAATAAAAATGCAACTTTAAACACAAACTAAAACCCTTGTATAGTTGTATGTTATTGTTGCCGCAAAACCTAATTCGAACTCTAAAGGCACCTTTTTTCTTTTTAGCATATAAATATAATATATTCTCAGTTTTCTCAAACAAATTAAAATTAAATATTATGGTCTGCCACTTAAACAATTACTAGTCTACATGGAGGAGAACAAAGTTATTGCTACTGCTAATTAACCCTTTTCTTTTCGAAAACACATAACTAATCATTCGGTGAATATTGACTGTTATATTCAGGTAGTTTTTCAGTTTGCTTCGTTGTTATTTGCTGTATTTTGTTAATGTTGCTACACCCATTTGTCTCGTTTTGCTGTATTTGATTGGAAACATGGTTGCACTCTATTGTGGTTTGTGTTGTTTAATGTTTGAACCATATTGTCTTTGTGCTGTTAATTGTATTTATTGGGGAAACTTTTAAGTCTGGACATCCTGTATTACATTTTATGTTTAAGTCGTTACTGCATATGTTTTCATAATTGCTGTATTTCTGCTTTACTTGAGCCGAGGGTCTATCGGAAACAACCTCTCTATCTGTCAAAGTAGGGGTAAGGTCTGCGTACACTCTACCCTCCCCAGCAGAGGCGGAGGGAGGAAGGACCAAGGAGGTTCATCCGAATCCCCTTCGGCGGAAAATTACACTGTTTATACATGGTTAAATTTATTTTTTAGGTATGTATAGTAGACGTTGAACCCCCTTTGGCTTTTTCGTGTGTTTACTTTGTCATATTTTGAAATCCTTTAGTGAAAATTCTGGCTCCGCCACTGCTCCCCAGACCCCCACTTGTGTGATTACACTGGGTATGTTGTTGCTGTTGAGTATCTAGCCAGAAGAAAGTGAATAAGTTAAGAAGCATAATGTAGTGAAGAAATCTTGAAGGATTGCTGACCGTGATTAGAGTTTAGATTTAATTCACATGGTGATCTTTATTAGGTTTTATAAAATAAAGAGTTAATGATCAAAACCACACCTAAACTATTGTTTTTCCGCGAGTTTCACAGCCCAACTATCACCTGTTAGCTTGCCCTACCTGAACTATCGCCATCTATGTATTAAAACACAATCAGTTGTTCCCTTTTTCCTACCTGAACTATCACCAATTCTTCAGGTACGAAAAGGTAGGAAAAGGGAACAACTGATAGTTGAGGTGTGTTTTAATACATAGATGATGATAGTTTAGGTAGGAAAAGCGAATAGGTGATAGTTGGAGTGTGAAACTTGAGGAAAAATGATAGTTCAGGTGTGTTTTTGACCATTATCTCTAAAATAAAAGAACCAGAACACAAAGTACAAGAACAGAGAGTTTAATTCATGCCTGGAGCATTTTTTTTAATCATCATTCTTTTAGTGTGGACAGGTAGACTTAATTCTGTAAATGATGTGAATGATTTTTTGGATTAGCTTCCTTAAAGATGTAGCATGGCATGTCCTTGAAGCTCCAACCAAAACCAACGGCAAAAAATCAGAAAAAAGAGATTATGATTAGTTGCTCGCACTCAGCTCCAATTAATAAACCTTAAATCCTTCCTTAACCATTATTACTTGGATTGAAGTTTCACTTTTTGGCAGAGTACATCAAGAAAATGGCGGAGATGGATTTGGATTTCGACGGTCCGAGTAAAGTTCCGACTAGGCAAGCCCGTTTTGCTCCCAAATTCTCTAAAGTGAAGCCCCAACCAGAAACCAAACCCAAAAGTGAAACACTGCCTTCATCTGATTCGGCTGTTTCGACGAAAAAGGAAGAATTGGGTTCACAACCCGCACTAACAGATCATCTAGAGAAAAACGGAGCGGCAACGGGTAAGGACAACATTCCATTGGACCAGGAGACTACGGGAATCGACGTGGCAGAAGAACAAGTTGCGATGGAAACTGACAGCGATCAAGATGAAGTTATTCGTGAAGTTGATGTGTGTTTTACCCCTTCCTTCGATCCCATCACTCAGGTTGATTTTTCTAGATTCAAGAAACGGTTGTTTATTTGTTGAATTTTCCAAATTTTTCAGTTTGTTAAGAATAATTTTCTCTTCTTTGTCAGCTATATGTGTTTCAATATCCATTAAGGCCCGTATGGCGTCCCTATGAATTGGAGGAAAGATGCCAAGAGGTGAGTTACAATTGCTTTTAATGTTTTTTGTTTGGTGAACAAATTGGTCATTTTTTATTATGCGAGATAATGAATAGCATCAAAGAGTAAATTGAAAATGCAATGTTAAAGACAAGAATGAACTGGCTGGTTTTAGATGACCAGCTTGGACGTCTGAATTCAGTTTTTTTTTTTTTTAAATATTTGCAGGTTAGGTTGAGACCTTCAACTGCAGAAATGGAGGTTGATTTGGCAATAGATTTTGATTCTAAAAATTTTGATAGAGACTCTGTTCATGCAGCAACGATGAAAAAGCAGGTTCATTTGATTTATCCTCTAAATTTAAAGAGAATCTTTGAGATTTATGGAAATGACTTTTAATATATTTCTCTTCTTAAACTGCAATAGAGACAAAAGAAATTAGGTTATTTCTTTCCATACTGTGTAAGCCTTGGTGGGCAGAGTTACCCGGTACATTTGTTGGTAGCGGGTGGGAGGTAGCACATGCCTGGTGTAATAGTCCAGGTGTTTATAAAAAAGCTACACCACACGCGTGTGCACACACATTCTATATATATTCTCTCCTTTCCCTAGTGTCCGAGCATAAAATTATTAGAGATAGGCTTAATGCTGCTAGCAATTGGCTGCTAAGATCAGTTTTTCTCCCTTTTAAAAAAAAAATTGTATTTTGCGAACTTTGACATTTAGATTCTGGAAACTCTACACTTGATATTTGTTCCCTTAGAAGGAAATATAGTTCTAATTGTTTTAGCCAGAATCTGATTATTTCTCTTTTTCCAGACTCTTTCTACATCATGGGTGCCATTACCAAGTTGCGCCTCTGGATATGCTGTTGGGGTCCTCATTGGTGATAAGGTAAACAATTTGTTGTTGATGGCTTAAATGCATGTTTAACTTCTAGCCTCGTGGAGATCTGATTGACTAAAAGTTAGTCTTCCGCACGTTTTGTATGTGCTTATGCATGTTCAGCTTTTGTCCTTCTCTTTTTCAAAAACTAATTAGGACCATAAAAATGTCGGGTGGCTACTCTCTCAACTTCAAGTCCAACAAAGTCAATTTTATATCAAAAGAAAAAAAATATCAAAGCTTGTTAATGTTCCCCATAGTCATGCTCGTGCTTCCTGTTTGTTATGCAGTTCCACCTCAACCCTGTTCATGCAGTTGTACAGCTCCGACCATCACATCAGCATCTTAAGGAAAGTGAGTTGAAGAAGAATATTACCTCCAGCAATGACGAAAAAAATGTCGAAAATGAAGACGTCAAGGAGAAAAAGCCTGTGGCTCCATCAAAGAAACAGGTTCATTTCATGATTTGCTCCATGATGCCAGCTCCTAAACCCAACTTACATGGACTATGAATATGATTGCTTTTCATGCGATATTATGGTATAGATCAGTGGCTAGCACTTAAAATATCATATGTCAAGGACTTTCCGGTTCCTGATTTACCAGGTTTGCCACATTTTTGGAAAATTAATGATAAAGATTGGTCTTCTGTGGTTAAGCACTTTGCTACTTTCAAGAGTTTTTTTTTTTTCAAGTACGGTAAACTCCACACTCAAACCCTCCTACCCAGGAGCTCAGTACCCGCCTTTCCACTTTGCCTCACTTGGTGACTCTGAGTCAACCCCAACCTTATTGTTGGAGGTGGAGGATCTTTTGCAACTAGCCTATACCTTCCGTGATGATGTTCAAACTTTTTGTATAAGTGCTTTACCTTTTCTTTGATTTATTTTTGAAACATATACCTTTTGTGCAGAACAAACCATCTGGGAACGAAAAGGATATTGGAGAGGTATGACACCTCTGAACATGTACCGACAAATTTTCCGCTTTTCAATATTAGCAACAACTCTCCATATTGTTCTTTAGCTTGAGTGGCTGCTGATTTTTCATCTACTATGGTTTGGATTGACGTTTCTGTTGCAAGTGTTCTATTTATATTTGCTCAAGAGCAGTTAGCTTTCTCCATGCAGTTGCAAATATCATTTCAAACAGTTTCATTAATGCAGATCCTTGTGAAGTTATTGATATCTGTTTTATTTCCTGTTTAGCATTGGTTACATCTAAAATACCATGGAGCCAGGAGTGACATTTCAGCCAGACATCTGCAGAAAATGGCTGTGGAGGAAGGTTCTCCAGTACCATTTTCAATGAACCCGTATGTGTGCTAATATGGTTGATTTTTCTTTTCTTGAGCGATATGATTTTTGCAAATTGCTGCTGTTCAGGACAACTAAAAGAAGCATTTTTCCTGCCTCGGAGCGTAAATTTAACTACTCTCATTCTTATTCTAAGACCAGTTTTCTTTATTGCTAATTTGATACGCAGGGGTGATTATCTGAACGCCTTTTGTCCTGGAAGACCAGCCGACACTGACAAATTCAAAAAGCTTCGAATAAGGTACTGCAACTGCTCTAATTGGTCCTTCACATCGATTTTTTTTGACATTGAAAGGTTTGGAGGTGTTGCTAACGACAAAAACAATTTTTTTATTTACATCTATGATCATATAGCTGTCTTCTTCTTTGTTGTGGGGTGTTATCGTCCTCTAGTATTGCACTATCGCTGCACCATTTCACTACTGCAAATTATTATTTTTTCATGGAAATTGCAAATTACTGTAATGTATTTCCTTATTTCCTGCTTTTCTTTTTATTTATTTATTCACTTTTTGCTTTCTGTACAATGTTGAGTAGAGGGTTGTGATGATCTTTGATTACTTGTTCATAATCTAGTTTCTTAGTTAGCAATTGAGTTGTCTTTGGTTGATGGACTGGTAATTTCCTACAATAACCGGGATTGGATTCACATAGTAGCTTAGCCTAGTCGCTGCGTCAATGAATGTAATTCTCACCGACTAACTTTGTAGATCAAAGTGGAAAAGAAAACATTTTTCTGAGCTGGGGAAAGTTCTCTTTAGTTAAAAAGGAGGGGGCACAGGATTGCTCTGGCTTGGACTTGGGGAGAACGGAGAATTTCACTAACAGAATCAAGTTTAACAAACTATTGTGCAGGGGATTTCTAAGAATGCAGCATTGGGAGGTTTAGCTAATCTTTGGTGGTGTGTCAAGTTGGAGCAAATAAGATTTGGGGGAAAATTAGGAGAGAATGTAAACACATGAAAAGAGTGGAAGCTATTAGTCGCTCAAACACTAAGGTCTATCTAATCATTGGCAAATGTTGTTTCATGGATCTATTAGTAGCAAGTCTATTCTTTTTTCCCCCTGATTTTGATGGTTGAACTTTGTCTATAATTAGGTCAAGTACATATTGGTCTTCCCTCTAAGGGACGCTTTAGAAACAGTCTAACTCCTAAATTTTCTCGTGCCATCAGAGGCAAAAAGCGAAAAACAATCTCCGGTCTACTTAGAGGCGGAGCCAAGGTCTGAAGCTTATGGGTTCAGGATTCTAGTCTGAAGTTATTGGGTTCTAAATTAGTAATTTATACTTATTCAATAATTTTTTTAAAAAAATACAGAGTTTGAACCAAAGCTACTGGATTCGGCCGAACCTGTAACCGAAGCATTAGTTTTGCCCCTGGGTCTACTGGGACTATGAAGGTTTAGATACTAACACCGTGAAGTGGTAGGCTAAGCAGGAAAATGAGAGTACTCTGACTTTAATTGCAAGGCACAATTAAAGCTGCATTTAGAAGTATTTAGAAAGAAAAGTGACTCAAGACAGTAAAATTTAAAAACATTATATGTAAGTTGTAGAGATAAAATAACAATAAACACAAACAACTACATGGACAAATCAAAGCAGACAGAGGTCGTGGCTTTGAGTTTCACCGCCACTATTATCAAATAGAATTTTCCCCGTGCTCGCGCTCTCTAAAATAGCTTAAACTTTTATGTGAGATGTTCCCTCACTTCAACATATATTCTTTGTTTATGGAAGGAAGCATTGTTATCCCCACTTTTCTAAAAAATGTATTTCAAAGTCAATTGTGGTGTTTGTTTTGGGGGGGGGGGGGGGGGGGGGGGGTTGGTTAAAGGTTAAAGCTTTGTTGCTCTCTTGGTTTTCCATTATAGTAAATATGAGCGGTACGAAATGCAAGGATACATTATGCTTCGTTTTTGCAGAGAGCCTAGTCTGCCAAAAAGTGGTTTTTGTACTTGATTTTTTAGCAATGAAATAAAAAAGAAAACGTGGTCTTTGCTTCTTTCTAGTTTAGAAATAATTGGCAGATCTACAAAACTCTTCGGAGCAGTTATGTGATAATCTTAATTTCATTTCTTTTTTCATCACTCCTTGAGGCCAAGGACGGGAGTGGACTGTTGTTCCAGAATTTGCAGTTGGACACATTTTCATCACTGGTCATCTGATCCTTGATGTTCTACCTTTGTCATCTATCAAATTGACTTATTTTCATATATCGTAAAAAAAAACTTTATCCTTAATAGCCATCAGTTGAAGTTGATCCCTTGGAATTAATTATTATTGACCGATGTTACTAATATTTGTTGTGGGTGTGCTGATATAGTTTGACATAAATATGCAGCCTCTGACTTGAATTGCTTCTGTTTGTGATTCTTCTATTGTCTTTCTCTAGCCAGAAATTTGCTGTTTCTTATCTTTAATATCTCAGCCGTGTGAATAGATAGCAGTTCTTGATATGCCATGTTTCTCAACTATCTTAAATAAACATTCTTTCCCAGTCATTATATGCTACTCCTAACATGTAAATTGTTTAATGGATGGTTTTCAGGTTGTCTCAATTACCTCTTGAAGAACGGGTTAGAACTTGGCTTCTTGAGGTTTGTACCCACTATTTGGATTGTGTGCTTGCATGTATCTTCTTATGCCTGCAACAAAGTTCATTTACATGGCCCCGTGGTCCTTTTAACTCATAAAGGCAGTACATTTCTAAATCTGACAGGGGCCTCCAATTCATCGTTTTGATGCTCTAAAGCACCTAGCGCCAGATAATCCTGTTGACGAGATTATGAGAGTCCTCCAAAGATACGCTCAATTAGTTCAAGGATTGTGGGTTCCAAAAAGTTCATTAGTCTATGGGACGAATAGTGGAATTGAAGTTTTAGCGAGGAATTTTGTTCTTTATGAGTTTACCAAGAGTATCTTTATTAAGAAGTCAGTTTTTGGCAGGAGGCCTGAATTCCTTAAAGCTGCGACACCAGCACTAAAATCATTAGCTGTTGAGAGGCCTGACCTGAATGATTGGAAGCTCAAAGAGCATCCTGACAAGAAATTTGAAAACCTTT
Source organism: Lycium barbarum (assembly GCF_019175385.1). Classification (NCBI taxonomy): domain Eukaryota; kingdom Viridiplantae; phylum Streptophyta; class Magnoliopsida; order Solanales; family Solanaceae; genus Lycium; species Lycium barbarum. Next base: position 9,032,700 of record NC_083340.1, read on the forward strand.
ATGGTGATGTTGTGAGAGAGCAGCAAGCTACCTGGGAGTGCTTGGGGAAAAAGATCAATGAGGTTTTGCCTGGAGGAAGAAACAGGACTGCTGTGAAGAATCCCTTAAACCCAAATGCCAAAATTCCTGCATTGCCAAGTGGTGATAAACCCACTCCTAGCTCACTTTTGAGAACATCCGTGTCTGAAGAAATTCGAGAAGCTTTACCAAAGGCGCTTCAAAATGTATTTAGGACTTATAAGGTTTGCAGGTGAGATCTCTGAAAACGACTTATGAACTTGCTGCCTTTGTTGTTTAGCATCTAGTGAATAGTGATTTTGGATATTCATCATCTTAGTCACGCAAATTGTTAGAGTCTGAGAATAAGTAGGCGTTTGGCCATAGATTTCAAATATTTTTTTACTTTATTCGGAATTTATGAAGTTGGAGTTGTGTTTGGTTATACTTTTTGCAAAGGAGAGAATAGAACACTTTATTGAAAGTAATGAAGATGGAATTGGAAAACAGTTTGGAGCACTTATCCAAATTTGGACATCCAACTTTAAGTTGGATCTGAAAATTTTATTATCAAACACTGATTTTGAAATGAAGTGAAAAATTATTCCGGAAGAAAGTGAATAATTCTCATGGCCAAACGGATCCTTGCAGAAACCTGGGTCAAAGAGGTGGTTTATTGACCTTGGTTTGATTGCTCTGTAATTTTACAATCACGTCCGGGCTTTTTTAAATTACTTATGCTCCCTCCAACTTCTGCCACCTGTTGTCGCCCCTTTGTGTTTGGTTCAAGAAACCCCCCCCCCCCCCCCACCCCACCCCCCTCTCTCCATCCTTCATAATCTTGTCTCACTAATCACATCATCTTTTTATGGTTTTTGATATTATCCTTTGGATCCTTATGGAATGCGTAAATAGGTGGTTATTTTTCTCCCCTGGAGGCTATGTTGCTCGGACTGTTCAAAAATGTCAACGGGTGCGTGTCGTATTCTCCAAAAGTAGTGTATTTTTGGAGAATCCGACACGGGTGCAGCATTGACAGTGAAGAGTCCACGCAACTTAGCCTGCAAGTCAATTAGCTCTTTACATAATTCTTCCTGATTTCACCCTGCCTCTATTTGATTGTTTCATCCTGAGTATGACCAGTCTTCTAAAAGGATGAGGTGGTCTAGTTATAGGACATTTTTCTTTTCTTTGGAATATTTTAATACCTTTGAGTAGTGGTAATCCATTGCCCCTCAAAAGTCTTGTTTATGTTGACTTGTCAGTTGAGGTAACTTGTGTGAGTATTTAGGTCGAAAATATCCATCACAAGATTTATGCTTTTGTCTTTCTGGTATGTTATATACTCTCTCGGTTTCAATTTGTTTGTCTTACTTCCCTTTTTAGTCCGTTTGAAGAAGAATGCATCTTTCCTTTTTTGGCAACTCAACTTTCCACATGACATGTTTAAAATCACAAGGTTAAAGGACATTTAGGTACATTTTACATATCTTTAATTTAAGACCACAAGATTCAAAAGTATTCTTTACTTTTTCAAACTTCGTGCCAAGTCAAAACTAGACAAACAAATTGAAACGGAGGGAGTATCTACTTTACTTTTCTAGAATGGGAATGGATCATAACTTAGAATATATTACATTGTCTTTTTCCTGAGATTTAGAAGGAACAGAGTATTTTTGTTGTTCAAGAAAAAACTGTGCATGACTTATTTCATTTAACATGATTTCCTCCATCTAATTTGTGACCCCTAACAGATTGACAATCCACTTTTTACTTTTTGCCAGTTTCCAACAGATCTGCAAAGTTCTGCAAACACCGGCAGATTCTAAGTCATCTCCTGAAAAGGGAGCTCCAAAGAAAGCTATAAGTGCAGCCGTTGGTGTTTCTGATGCACCTCAAGAGGAGATACAGGCAGCGCTTAATCAGGTTGCTGTAAACATCCATGGTGTCTATGTTTTGAAGTCATCGCCAGATAATCCACAGTATGACGAATTGAGGTTAGTAACTATTGCTATTATAACTAAAACTAATTGATGAACACCTGACTAATACATAGTTTTGGTTATCAGGAAAGTTGTAATTGATCTTTTTATGGCTGAAGGGCCTAGTGCAAAGCTAAAGAAAGCATCTATATTTGAAGCTGCCAAGTTGCAACTGAAAAGGGATATTACTAGTGTTGAGTTTCAAAAGGTGAGTAGTGCTTCTTTACTTGTCATGAGAATCTAGGAATATCTTCTTTGACATTATTGTATGGATTCTCACGTAATTGGTTATTATTATAGTTGATGTAGTGATTCAATTAGTCAATACGCCTACTTCAGGTTATTTAAATACTTGCAAATAATTTGTCTTTGAAGGCATATGTACGGGTCTCTAAAAATTGTGGTTCTCTAAATCTCGCATGGAATTTTTTGACTGAATATGAAATGTAACAGTTCCAAAATTCCATGTTATCTGATTCTATACTCGGCATCATTGTGGTCTAGAATCCTTCATCTTGTACTGTGAATGAGCTCCAGTGTGAAATGTTGTCGGTCCATCATATTGCATGATGTTTCTAAAATTGATTCATTGCTTTTGTCTAATTTCCTGATAGAATAAATAAAGAAAATACTTTTTTGACTACCTGAATGCTAAATATTTTTCTATGCTCCGCAGGTTATGAAGGAACTATGTCATTCAAAAAATTCAGCATGGGCTTTGGGAAGCGGTGACAGCGATCCACAATAGTCTGCATTCTTTAATTCAAGTTGTACAGGTCATGGAAAGTACATGTTAGTTGCGGAAATTCTCAGCAAGTTAGCTTTGGTTGAGGTTTCACTTTACTCTTGAGAAGCACAATTGTTTAGCTTTGGGGTTATACCATGTCTCAAAGTTAGGAAACGCGTTGCTAGTTGCCAACTTACCATTATCGCGATAGGAGGATCAATAACTATGCATAAAATTAAGTAGAGTCGATTTGATTATTTAAGATTTTTAAATTACGTTTTGTGGCCTTAACCGAACGAATTAAAATTAGTCGGTAAAAGTTATGAAAAAAAGTTTAAGCTATTAAAAGGCTTTAAAGGCCTAGGTGCAAGTAGGATTTCATCTGACTATTGATGAAGATATAATTACATAAATAAAATGTGCTTCCTTTAACAACTTAAGCTTTTAGAATAGAGATAGTCATGTATCTCAACATAGTATAAGAGCATACAAAGATCATGAGTTCGAATCACACCCCCATGTTGAATTGTATCAAGTCGGTGAGTGGGAGGTAATTTTATCTTTTTAGATGGTTTACACCTTTTGAACTAGCTTTTGAAATTGAATTAGACTCAAAATTCACTTTCTTATCGTAATATCAGATTCATACTCACCCAATTCCTGTTCCACCTTTGGCCTCTATATTATCTTATCCATGCTCGAGTTAACAGGCTTGAGAGTTTGAGTGGTGTTGAATTGTCCCATATTGGTGGGCGAGAGACAAGTGTTGAGCTTAATGGCGAGAGACAAAGTGTTGTAAATAATATAACAACAACATACCTAGTGTATTTTCACAGGTGAGGTTTAGGGAGAGTAGATTGTACGTAGACTTTATTCGTACCTCATGGAGATAGAGAGGTTGTTTCAGAAACACCTCGGCTTAAGTAACACATTACAAGATAACTTGAAGAATTCATGGACATGGATAGCTGTTGTACTATATTTCCTTGTGGTAGGTCTATTCATCCTTTTGCTTCTCTTTTCCCCCCTTATTTTTCTATTAAATGATTCCTCTCCTTTGGAAGGAATGAGTAAATAGTTCAATTACAACCTTTTGCATGCACGAGTCCTAGAAATTAGGAAAACTCTGTCACTTAATAATAAATTCTGAAAAATTATGAGTAGTAGTATGGGAATTAAATTAAGCTTTGAATGGATATCCTGAAGTCGTGCACTCCCTCGATCTGTATAGCTGACTGAGCAACAAAGCTTCCACACAAAAATATCTCAATCTTATGTAGAACATTAAGAGCGCGCGCGCACATATATTATTAAACAAGCTGCTTGTAATTTTGAAGCAATACATGATCAAGACTCACCATCAAGTATTTATTTAGATTTCATGACGCATACAAATGTTGTCCCATGATTTCTGCCAATGTTTTATATGGTGTGCTCTTCAATTACTTAGAGAACGTGCCATTGCAGTTCTAAAAATATTTCAATCATCTCTGTACCAGTTAGTTGGAATAAGAAAATTGTACCAATCGTCTTAATACGTGAATTATCAATTCATGCAATGGTACAAGGTAGGAAAATGTAATCACGTCCATCGAATTAGTACAATTTTGGGGAAATTTCATAAATATACAATTTCCTCACTTACATTGCTAAAAAATAGCCTAAAACTTACATTACAAAACTTTAACCCAAAAACACTTTTATACGGTACTATACACTTATATACAAAAGACAAGTACATTATATATATAGGTGTTTGAAGGTGTATACATATTTATACACCTATATACATAAACACCCATATACAATATTATAACCCATAAAACCATATACACCCATATACCATATATCCATATACACCCATATACCATATATAATATTATACAATATTATAACCCATATATCCATATACATAATTATAGACTATTATACAAAAACTAACTTCGTCTTCTTCCTTGAAACCAAGCACCAAATCCATCCAAAACGCCTCAAAAGCTACACCACATTACCCTAAATTTCAGATTTAGGTTCCTCAATACGTACCCCATCTTTTGCAGCAATACCCACTTAAAATGGAGCTTATTTGTGGAAACCCGATTTCAAACTTTGAAGCTTCGAGCTTCAACAATGGCCGCTAATGGAGGTTCTGCTTCTTGTTCATGTTAAATCAATGGATAATCACATTTTTAGCTTCAAACAACAGATTCTATTCAAAAAATTGAAACTCCTTGAATCAAATTAAAGACAACTTCGAACTCTATAAATGTCAAAATTGAGCTTTGTCATGTACTTGGCTTGTATTTAAAAATGAATTACTCCAAGTATTGTTGCTAATATTTGTGTATTTCATTAGAAAGTAATTATTGAAATTAAATTGTATCTCTAATTATAAACTTTGATGTTGTGAATTATAATTATTGTACGATGCCCACATTATATTGAAAGAATAGTGATCGAGTTAATAGTTGAATGCAATAAGAGAGAAGTGTAGATTAGCTCTTCAATGCTCTGCACTGGCTCGTCCATTTTAATGTTGGAATTTGAATTTACGTTAATTAGTACTAATAGCTTAAAACGATAGTAATTTGTGTGGTGGAAGAAGAGATAGGGAGAAGGAGGGAGTGGGTGGAGAGAGAGGGGGAGGACTGGGTCATTTTTTGTAAGATTTAAAAAAATGGGTCAATTTTGATAGCATTGTTGCCCTAATTAACATAGGTGTAATTATCTCTTATATTTTTGCATCATAACATAATATCCACGAGTATAGCTGCACCCTAAGGGAACTTATGCCCCACTATGCATAAGTTCTATTTTGAAGGGCAAAAGTTAAAGACCAACCCATTTAAAGGACAAAATTCAAGACAAGCCTATTTGAAGGGCAAATCGTGCAATTTCTTCATCTAAAAGTAGGGTTAATTCATGAGAAACTCTTATCAAAATATTTTAAAAAAGACCTTCTTTTTGGTATGATATGTTATATATATACCCATAATAAGAAAAATGTTATATTAGATACTTAAATAAACTACAAGAAAACAAACAAAGAAATTAGAACTTAGTAAAAGTTGAGTGGATTGGGCTATAACCTACTATTTAACCCATTAATTCTAGGGGAAATAACCCATATATACGGTCCACGCATCTAGTTTGTAGCCGATGTAGCCCACTATTCATCGGTGTATAGATAAAGTATCTGTTCTATATAGCTTTATATATACATTACATATACTTTGTATATAGGCATATGTTTTTCATAAACACATGAAACCAACTAAATTGCAACGTATAGATAATGTATATGTTCTGTATAGCTATATGTAAGTTGCTCAACTTCTTTTGTAACATTATGTATACATCCTTATACACTATTATACATTATATCTATATATATGTATTACATATACATTCTTATACTCAAGCATTGAACTTGAACATGATTTCCTAATCTCTAACTGGTCTCTTATCAATCCCCAACTATTGTTTGAACACGTTTTGATGTGCAACTAAACGCCTAATGGCCTTTGATGTGGAAACAACGACATTGCAGAAATTTATAACAATTCAAAAGTTTCTCTTTTTTTCTCTTCGTTCTTCTGATAGAATTATTCTACAATCGAAGGCAGACCAAGTGCGATGCTCTTGTAGAGGAAGAGATACCGAAATCACTTAAGGAGGGAAAGTTCCAAAGCATTTACTTTAACAAAAATGTACAAACACGAAGAACAAATACCGATATCCAAAAGAATTTATTCAAAAAATATAGAATGGACCAGATGAAAGAAACCCTAATTTCTGCCCTTTTTGAAGATTCACACATAAAAATTGAGACAACTTGTGTATTAATGAGCCGCTGATTTATTAGGAAAATATGGAGTATAACTTGTGTATTAATTTAGTCACACAACACTATTATCAGTTATTGCTTCATCGTTATCGAAAGCTCGAATTATTAGATGAAGAAGAACTTTCTTGTTTATTCTAGCTTTCCATGATTTAATTAATCACACACTATGACACGTTCATGATTTAAATGATAATATCTATACGATTTATTATTTTTGTTCTTAGGAACGTCAGCAATTTGGAGCTTTATAAGTTTAGATCAATTTGGAACTTCAAAAAATTCTTTTTAATTTGCAATTAATTTGACTTTGAGATACCTTTAATATCATTGTACGTATTATATCTTAGAGAAAACGTAATCTACTTGTCGAAACTTTAAAGTATGTTATATTTTTGTAAGCTTCATTGTACACACGTCTAAAATCAAAGGCCCATCGAACACTTCAACATTACTTCTTGAAGATATTTAAATATGTTAAATAGGAGTGTTGGGTTAAATTTAGACGAGTCAGAATAAGTAAAAATCAATAAACGAATCATAACCTAACTTGTCCAAACTTCCAAATTTATTTGGACAATATATATGGATTGGGTCAAAATGTGTAAATTAATGAGTCATAACCAACCCATTTTAGTTTGAGCGGGTTGTACATGTTATACTTTTTTTCCCTAAGCAAAGATAAAGACACACTCTAATTCAGAATTAATTCATAAATTGTTCATTCACCCATTAATAATTTTAATTTCCAGCTATACATAAGCTGGAATGTGTCATGAGTTCAAATACAAAAGGATAGATTCGTACAAGAAATAATACATTGCTTCTAAGAACTCTCGAGAAAATTAGGATTCGAATGATCACTTGGACTTCCTAAGTGCAGCAGTCCTAGCAGCACTCTCCTCGGTTTCTTAAAGCGTTTTAGCACTCTCCTCAGTTTCTTTAAGTGTCTTCTTGTACTCTTCCACATATGGTGTTAACCACCAACGATTGACAAAATAAGCAATAGATGCACCGCTAACGAAACCAACAACCATGTGAGCATCTGGGGAAGATCTAGCATCAGCCAATTTTCTAATGACATCCATAACTCCTCTGTGTGGTAACTGACTAGGGCTTTTCTCGAGTACATAATCTTTCAATGCAGCAGCAGCAGCAGGCGAGAGAGATTGTACGGGTTACATTATTTTGGCACCCCAAACTAAAGACACCTCACTTAAAGAAAAGAAAAAACAAATTAGATAGAAAAAAGAATTATTTTTTTTGCTATAAAAGGAACACTTTAATTATATAATTTCCTTAAATTCAGTTATTTATAAGGGAAATTTATTTGCTGAAGTTAAAGAAATCAAAAAAGGAAAAAGGGGGAAGATAACATAAACAAGAACACAAAACCCTAGTATATTATTGTTGCCGAAAACCCTAGTCGGAGCTCAAAAGGTGACCTTTATACTAGCACTTTTCATATGTAATTAATATATTCTGGGTTCTCTCTTTTTTCAAACAAATAATTATTGTCTTCTGCCACAACCAAGCATACATGGAGGGGAACAAGATTGTTGCATCTGGTAATTTTTCACATATTCCCCAGGAAATTATGTTTGATATTCTCACAAGGGTTCCATCAGCCAAGTCTCTATTGCGATTTAGGTGCGTTTCTAAATCGTTTTGCTCTCTTATATCACAACCCTCATTCGTTGAAGCACATCTTCAAAAAGGTTCATCAGATCATCTACTTGTCAGTTTCCCATATTACACCGGTAGAACTTTTATTAGTTGTGATTTAGAACATAAAAAATTCCAACTAGCTTTTTCCTTATTCCAGTACTTGAATGAGCCATGTTTTCTTCAACTTGACCGTCTGGAATCTCTCAATGGCCTAGTTTGCCTATGGAATGAGAATAAAGATGTTGCTATTTGCAATCCTTTCACAAGACAACATGTTTTTCTTCCTAGACTAATTGAAAAAGTTCACCGGAGATTAACTTGTTGCTACTTGGGTTTTGATCCCACGACCAAAAAACATAAAGTTCTCAGGGGAGAAGAACTGACCACTTTTGGTGGAACTCCGCGCTGGAGTATCTTCACTCTTGGGATGGACACGTCGTGGAGAGAGATTCACTTTTATGCCAAAGTTTTTCCTATAAAGAACAATTGGGTTCATATCAACGGGGTCATTTATTCTGCAGACTTTTATGAATTCTTAGTTGCTTTCAATGTTGGAGAAGAAAATTTTAGCATGATCTCGTTTCCTTGCCGGGTGAAATTAGGCGATGGACTTGTGTCACCAACTATAGTGGAGATAAAGGAAGAAGTTGCACTTTTAGATCACAAGAGCCTTCGCAACGATGACAAGATTGTTGTGTATGTTTTAATTAGTAATGGCTCATGTGAAACAACATGGGTGAAGATGCAAACAATTGAGCTACCATCAGAGTTTTCCAAGATAAAGGAGACATTTATGCACTGTCGATTTACCACTACACCTAAAGGAGAGATTATATTGATTCCATCCTTCAAGATCAATTGGAGTTGCATGGAGTTTATGTACTCGTTCGTGTTCTTCTATGATACTAGAAAGGAGGAATGGAAAAAAATTGATTTATGTGGAGTTGGTCAACGAAATATCGAAGAGGTGCGGAATAGCGTTTGGCGTAATCTTGTGGAGACTATTCGCCCCTTGGAATAACCTCAATTTAGACTATTGTTGTGATTCGATTTTCTTTTAAAATTCTTGTCACTCTAGGATTTTGTTTGTTGCAAAGAGTTTAATGATGATACTGTTATATTTGGTTTATCTTTGGATAGTCAAAGATAAAAGGATACAATAGAAAATTAAAGAAGCAAATATTTCCCAAGGAGAAAAAAGTGAGGATTGCGTAAAGCACTTGTTTGAGAAAAAAACTTTAATTCTCATTAGAGGTTAATTTTTTTTAATTTTCCATACGTTACCTTTTCCACCCAAAGCAATTAAAAAACGGAAAGTAACTGCACTTGCCCTATTATAACTCATATGGGCTCATTTCATTAAATAACTCTAGTATTTATAATTATTGATTACTTTAATAGTAATGCTTTTGTTTTTGTTTACCTACTATTTTCTTGACAGATACGTTATACGTGTATCGATCTCCTGTGAACTAAATGGTGATTGTTATGCCTTACAAATTCTTAAGAACTAATATTTAGATCGCAACTTATGTTGTATAAAGGGTATATAGAGACTGACGATTACAGTTTGTATGGTGGTGAAATAAATTTTCTAATAAATTATAAAATTCAAAGTTAAAGTAATTTTGACTTTTAAGCATGTTTTCATTTTAAAGATAGCGTATATGAAATAAGCATATAACAAAGAAAGGAATGTAGCTAAATTACATCTTTCAAGCCAGAGTTTCAGAAATCTGAAAAGAAAGTATCATCAAATTGCGAAAATTTAATGCAGAAATTAATATAATATCCACAAACTAAACTAATTAGATTTGTAATAGGGAAAATGACAGTTTTAGTCCCTGGGTTATTGCCTAATTCTGATTTTGATTCTTGTGTTAATGGGCTAAGCGCGCACATTTAACGTTTTATTAAATAAATGTGTAATTTTAGTGCTTTAATCTTAGTTATCAATGTTAACTTTTTATTCTGTGGTTATCCCCTTCAATGGAAACAACTTATGTATAATTGTGAAAGAGATGCAGTGTACTAGTTAAAAATCTCAGAGTTTACGCTTCATAAATTCCTTCTTGTTAAATTGGCTATGACAATATAATTAGTCAAGTCAAAGAATAAGGAAGCATCATAATGTGCGATAACTTTTTGTGCCGAGTTCCACTGGATAGTAGCTTAATAAATAAAAACTTTTTTAAAACAAGACTAGTTTATTAGCAGTGCATATTGTGTGATCTTATTTACAATATGCAACGTTGACTTTCTTTCATTTAGTACTACTAAGTGCATCATCTATAATAAATCTGTGTTACAACTTACAATCTTCAATTACTGGTTTTTACTATTGAGAACACAACTACTAATTGGATTAGCTTTGAGAATACTCTTAATTAAGTCTGCTTAACGGTTTTGCTCGCCATGAAATTATGTCTGCGATGTAAGAGAGAGATGGAATTGCAAATGAGGAATAAACTCGAATTAGAATACTGTAAAATATGTTCCCACTGAAGCGGTTAAGAAAAGAATTAAAAAGTTAACGGTATTAACTTCAAGTTAGGTTAAAGGACTAAAATAGCAGATTTTGTTTAATTAAAGATTAAATATGCTAAGTCCACTAACACAAGGATCAAAATCAGAATTAGGCAAAAACTCAGGGACTAAAACTGCCGTTTTCCCTTTGTAATATTGGTTGTATGAAACTCTTGTTATAATTCTAAGACAAGTTGTATGACTTAATTTAGGTTGTTATTTAAGGATAACAAAATCAGCAATCAAGTGCTAGAGTTTATGCACATAGGGCCAACAAAAGCATTAATGCTAGGAGTACTCGCATAAATACAGAGGTTATACCTCCGGCAAACTGGTATAAATTGAATACGGCTGGAGCTTACAACTCCATCACAAAGGAAGAAGGCGCAGGTGGATTAATACGGGGCCCAAGACTTTTGTAATCCAAAAATAAATTTTTGGAACCAAAATAACCCATTAAAAAAAAAGAATCAAAATAGGCTTTACGCACAGAATCTATACTTAAAAGGACCAAAGTGTAGTTTTACACTTAAGACCTTTTACGCACTGATTCTGTGCGTAAAAACTCCTAAATAATAGGCGCTCCTTCTTCCCCACCACTGGTCCCCCACGATCAAAAGGGAAAAAAAATCAGCCATTAAAGGTGCATTTTCGAGGTCCCACGCGATCAAAAACATCGTTTTCATGTTGATTTCCAACCCAAAAGTGAATATTTTTGGTATATTGAAGTCTAGGAACAAGTTTCTTCGCAATAAAGTGGCGTATAATTCAATTCAAAAACTCAAAATCAAAGCTTCAATCTAGGTATTTTACTACGATTTTTCTATTACATTATTAACCTAAGCATTATTATTGTGTATTATTTGCGGATATGGACAAAAAAAACTTTTACGTACTTTTTTTTTGCGCAAAATGGACTGTTTCTGCCCCTTTTTTCATTTTTTAAATTTTTTTTTATTTCTTTATTTGTTGTTAATTTGTTAATTTTTTATTTAATATTTGTTAATTGTTAGATTGGTTATTTCAATTGTTAGACTAGCTAATTATTTATTTAGTTTTTGTTAAGCCAATTGTTTATTTGTTAATAATTTGATTAGTTAGTTAATTGTTTATTTATTAATTATATGCTAATAATTTGTTAATTATTTGATTAGTTAGTTAATTGTTTATTTATTAATTATATGCTAATAATTTATTAATTGTTTGATTAGTTAGTTAATTGTTTATTTATTAATTATATCCTAATTGTTTGCTAGCTAATTGTTAATTTTTTGATTTGTTAATTATTAATCTTTATATCTTTAATTGTTAATTTATTTATTTGCTAATTAGAAATTGAAAATCCTTAGTTTAGGATTCAATCCTTTGTATAATTTCTCGGTAAAAGATTACATAACTAATACTACGTATTAAAGATTAATTAAGAAAATAATGATTAATTTATAATACGTAAAAAATATACCACTTTAATCAGTGGCGGACCCAGGATTTTGAGTTCGGGAGTGCTTGATAATAATAGAGAAGTAAAATTATCACTTCATGGGTGCTCTATTAACTATGTATATCTGCTTTCTTTATATTTTCTATACAACTATACACTCCGTGACTGAGTTCAATGGGTGCTGGAGCACCCAAAATTTGCTAGTGGGTCCGCCCCTGACTTTAATTCTTACTTCATGTATTAATGATTAATTTAAATGCCTAAAATAGATAGGACACCTCAATGGAGTCGGGGCCCTTCGACAACAGAGGGGTACTTTATCTACAGCATGAGCATAGGTCTCAGTATGTATGGGATGCACCGGTATCCTCTAGTAGAGTGGTCCGTACCCGTTCGGGGGAGTCAGTATGGGTTTTTCTAGACGCTATTCCCCCATATCCTCGTGTCATAGATATACTTCGTCGAGGCGGTATCTACCGGTGCATCGGGGTTGGTCTACGATAGGGCTCTAGTGACGGCAATGATTGAGCGCTGGCGACCGGAGACCCATACATTTCATCTCCGCACTGGCAAGGCTACCATTACCCTGTAGGAAGTCGAGGTGATTTATGGCCTACATATTGATGGACAGGCATTGTATAGAGTAGAGCCTCTGCAGCTGTCGTATCCCTAGGAGTTAACTAGGCTCACTGGTTTCGTGCCTCCTCAGAGGGATATGCGTGAACGGAGTCGGTTGTTGCGGTCCTCCCTCCATGCTCACTTGCGCCTCGTACATCTGCAGCATCCGATTGGCGAGGCGACGCCTCAGGTTAATGTTGACCGACGTGCTCGCCTATATCTTCTCATCATATTCGGGGGCATCATGTTTCTGAACACGTCGGGTGCGGATATGAGCATGAGGTATCTGCTCTTTATTGAGGATCTAGACCAGCTGGGATGTTACAGTTGGGGCGCCGCTGTCCTGGCTTACATGTATAGAGGATTTGATCTAGCCTCTATGGGAGAGTGGCTTGAGGTCGCTGCATTTAGCCCTCTTCTTCAGGTAATATATTTAAGTGTGTGTAATAAAACACTAAATATATTTTTTCGAAACGACGACTGATAAATAATTTTTTTGATGACTATGATAGATATGGGTGTGGACTAGGTTGAGACCTTTTCAACCCATAGCTGCTCACCCTCCCAATGACTATCTTGCTGAGGATATGCCATACGCACGGAGATGGTCGCGAGGCCATACCAGAGGTGTGGAGACGCACCATGTCATTCTCCTATTTAGGGATCAGTTAGACCGTATGACGGCGCCCGAGGTAAGTTATTTTGATTTAACATTAGTTTGTTAGTTTTGTTAGTCTTTTATTGTTAACTAGTTGAATTCTTTTTATAGGCTTTCATATGGATGCCGTATGATTAGATTCTGGGTCAACTGCCGGCGTTTTGTAGGGCTGGTGAGCACATGTGGATGGCACGGTGTCCATTGATCCATATGGACATCGTTGAGCATCACGCGCCCGATCGCGTGTTACGGCAGTTAGGGCATGTACAGAACATACCCGCAACTACACGTTGGGAGCACACCCACTATACTAGGGACGAGCGTTGGATCGACAATGCGGTATGGCGGGCGAGTATGCACCAGGAAGTCGATGCATGGAATGCGACTCTGGCGGCGGTTGGACATGACACTCCGGTCCATGAGTACATGACGTGGTACATGTATATCATTCGCTCCTTGATTGCCAACCCCTCGACGCCTAGTCCTGATGGCCGAGGATATGCATCATGTTATATCCCGTATTTTTGCGTATTCGGGAAAATTTGAAATAATTTTGATTTGTAAGGAATAAGGTCATTTGGTGATTTGAACTAGTATATGTGTGTGCTGTTCATGAAAAATATTGATGTGGAAGTGCGGAGGAAGGCCAAGGGCAAAATTAGAATTTTGGAAATTAGTTTCGGGAATTACAAAACGAGAATTATCACTAATTGGGCTCAAAATAAAAGATGAAAATTGAGGCCCAAAATGAGGTGGGTGGCCGGCCAAGCACCATGGCCCAACCCCTCATTTTAATTAATTTTCCATGTGCCATAATTCACATAAGTATAATATATATATATATATATATATATATATATATATATATATATATATATATATATATATATATATATATATATATATATATATGGTCCTTATCCCTTAGAAGCTTCATGATATTAACAAGGAGCAAAACAAGAACAATAAGAGCTAAGCAAAGGGGCCATTCGGCCATAGCTCCAAGAAATCACCATAAAAAATCTTCCTCCAAAAATTTGTATCTTGTGATTTTCCTACTAAATTGAGTGTCCTCTACAACATGGTGCAATTGTTTGAGAGAATAGAGCACTAGTTCCTTCGAAATGACAACATGTTTGGGTGAAGATGATTGGAGAAAAAGGTAAAAATTTATTCCATGTTATTGTGTTATGAAGGTTTGTTTGTGTTATAGTATATGGAAATGAGTAGAATTCATGAAAAAATGGAAGTTTGCAAAGTGGGTGTGGAATATAGAATGTGGCCGTGTGTATATATACATTGTATGCTTATGGTGGATTGAATTTATGTTGTATTCTAGTTGTGTGTAGGATGGAATTCATATTAAGAATGAAAGTGGAATGAATTTGATGGAAGATGGAAAAATTGAATGTTGGCCGTGTGGTATTTGAAGTTGGAATGAGAATGAATTAATTTGGTTTAACATGTTAGTTGTGTTATTGTGATGCTTGCAATGTAAATGAAGATGAAATGATATAAGTTTGCATTGAAATGGAATGTAGAAGTTTATGTCGTTTTAGTATGATTTTATGACATTATGAAAATGGAGTTGTTAAGGTGCAAATTATGATAATTGTTGATGAGTTTGGGATATGGAAGCGTGTTAGGAATAAGTATGTTAAAGATTAGAAGTTTTAAACGAATTATGGTTTTGGTGGAACTTTTATACACTTTATGGAATAATGTGAAATGGTTCCGAATCGTATGTAAATGGTCTTAAGTTAGTTAATGAATATGGAAATGTTGATATTAGTTTGAAATTATTAAGTTGCAATGGAAGTTGTTGGACTATGTGGAAAGGAAGACTAGTTATGCTATAATGTATTTTATGATGATTGTTGATGTTGTTGGTATTGTTGTGTTGCCGTTGTTGATGTTTTGGGCCGAGTTGAATTCTCGGGGGTGTTATATGTATAGGGGAAGTGCTGCCGAAATTTCGGTAGACAAATGCATAGTTAAATGAATTCTTGGAGTCTTGAAATTTTTAATTGGTAACTTTGACCATTTGCAGATTCTGAGCGAAACGGGATTTGAGTTTTGACGAGCGTAAGACGCACGAAAGGTATGTAAGGCTACCCCATTCCTTCTTTTGGCATGTCCTAGGTATGCTAGGTCGATATCGGAGCCCTGGGGGGCAATTCTGTTCTTGGAAATCCGAATTGGAAATTGGGTACTATTCATCCAATTCAATTGAAGCATAAAACTCTCATTTGTGTTACAAAGTGATCTAATGCCCGAAATTTTTGTAAATGTATTCGAATCGCTTCGGAACCTTCATGTATGATTCCATAGACCCCAAATGTCCGTGATTCATGTCCGCCACCTCGACTTGACCCGAGGTGGGCCCGCTAACCCCGAGACTCTTCTGTTTGTTCTATTAGTCTCATTTTTGTATAATGTCGGCAAAGGACTTTTGTTTATGAATTTGGCTATCGTAAAATAATGTTTGGATCGCCACGATATCCTAAACTATATTTTGAACCATAATTACCATTTTGGAAATATTTTTGTGAAATGAACCCCGCTTCGATTAATTGTTCGAACTATTTTAACTAATGAGTCAACATATGATTTTATCAAGTTTGCAAAAGTATTTTGATATATAAATTGCATTGTCTGCTCACGACTCCGCTCGTGCCCTTATTATGACTTCGTTCACCGGTTCTCGGGCCGGTTATGATTCGTGCGCCCTATGA
Source organism: Lycium barbarum (assembly GCF_019175385.1). NCBI lineage: Eukaryota > Viridiplantae > Streptophyta > Magnoliopsida > Solanales > Solanaceae > Lycium > Lycium barbarum. The sequence continues at coordinate 9,048,893 of NC_083340.1, forward strand.
TTAATTCGGCTGTATGCTGTGTTACGGTTCCCGAGACCTCGCCATAGGGCCGGGTTCCGTTTGGAGTTGTGCTGTGATATGGCTGGCGATATGCTATGATGATATGTGTGTTCGGGGATGTACGGAGATTTGAACCTTCTGGTGTTATGCTGTGTGTGGCACCAGCGTCGGAGTGGTGACCACGTTCCTGAGCTTTGCATGATTTTATCTGCATTATGTATATATATGTTTTGGTACAGATTTTGATATACTGGTCAGTATTCCCCTTTTGTATCCGGTTTGTTTTTTCAGTTGTGATTTACATTTCTGTACTCTATGCTTTACATACTCAATACATCTTTCGTACTGACCCCCTTTCTTCGGGGGCTGCGTTTCATGCCCGCAGGTACAGAGATCAGTGATCTGCCAGTGTAGGCCACACGTTCTGCTATTACAGAGTGCTCCTTTGATCCGGAGCCCATATGTCGGTATAATCTTTTGTGATGTATATGTATCGGTATATTTGACTATTTGGGGTACGGCGGGGCCCTGTCCCGTCATATGTCTTCGTTTTGTATTTGTAGAGGCCTGTAGTCATGTTTGTGGGTAGAGGGTCCAATATGTGTCTGTTTGATTACGATTTGTGTCTTAATGCGGTCCGTCTGTTATGGTGGCCAAAATGACCCTTATGTTTATATTTGTACATATGATCGGCGATGTGCATTCCGCCGCTTCTATTTGTTCCGATATGATATTTTGGTATGCGACCGCTTAAGACAAGTTTTGTTTTAAATTATGTTTAAAATAACTATTATGAAATCTGAGTTAAGTTTTGATTTGACGATTTGGCTCGTATGTCCGTTTGGGGTGCCCAAGTAGGGCGCCAGTCGCGGCCCATGGGGATGGGTCGTGACATATCACTCTCAGGAGCGTATGAGGCGCTGGTAAGTTTTATTAGTCTTAAACTTAATCTATTGTCTTATTATGTATTACTTTACGAATTTATTCAATTTTTAAAATTTGCAAATATATGCAGTTACGGATGACTCTGATGATACGCCATGAGAGCATTCCCCGTACGGAGTCCACCGACCCCGGGATAGCGGCATATGCAGCACGGATAGTTCAGCTTACCGACACTGGTATGACACGGGCACAAGAGTGGCATCGTGTTGATGAGGATGCTCCAGAGCCTGTACTAGAGGGTGGTAGGGCTGATAGAGGTGGTCGAGCTGGCAGAGGTGGTTGGGCTGGCAGAGGTCTAGTAGATGAGCTTGATGATATAGCCCGCCAGGCTCCGTCAGCTACAGATATCCCGCCAACTTCTTCTTCCAGGCCGTCGAATTCACAGAGACTTGGATATACGCTAGAGATGTTCGCACATTATGATCCTTGGTCATCATTTCCAGAGGTGCTAGTTAGTGATCTATATATGGGAGACGGAGATGACGACATAAACTTGGATATTATTTTCGATGACTACTTTCTTCGTCCTACAGCCAGGCCTACGACACCATCTGCATCTCTGGCTCCGCGGGCCGCTCAGGAGCCCTTTCACATGCCATCTCAAGAGCCCGTCGACACACAAGTTTATTTTTTTACAATAAAATAATGTATTAATTAATTATTTTATTAGTATAAACTAAATTATTTACATGTATGCTAGGTTCATTCTTCTGCGCCTGTGGACCCGTCTCCTCTTGTTCAGATTGACCCGTCTCCACCTCCAGCTACAGCTCCGGGTAGCGCTCAGGAGACTGTTGAGAAGTCAGCTAAGGAGCCCTCTGACCAGTCATCTCAGGAGGCTGTCGACACACAGGTTTGTTTTTACAAAGAAATAATTTATTAAATAATTGTTTATATGTTATTTCATGTTTAGTTTATGAAACATTAAATTGTTTATATGTTATTTCAGGTTCATTCTTCTGCTCCTGTGGTCCAGTCTCCTTCTGTTATAGCCCGTATTTTGTGCGTTCGGATAATTCGAGATAATTGCGAGAAGTTAAGGACGAGACTATTTTCCAAAATTATTTTAAGGAACAAGTTGTTTATTAGTATGGAAATATTGAGAAAGGCTAAGGGTAAAAAGGGAAATTCACAAAGTGGTTCATGGAAATATTGTGGAAGGCTAGGGGCAAAATGGGAATTTCAAAAAAATGGTCATGAAGTTACTATGGCCGTGTGGCATGTGAGGGAGTGTATGTCCACATTTTTATTTAATGGAGCTAAATTATGTAAATAGACCAAAGCTTGCATAAGAAGACAATTAGTTTTCTTTGTTTATTTTTAAGAAGTTTCAAGAAAAAAAGGAAAAGAGGGCCATGTGTCTACTTGATATTGGAAGGACCTATATATATATATATATATATATATATATATATATGAGCAAGTGTATAGAAATCCATATATTTTCATCTCCCCACAACTTAAGAAACTTAGAAGAAAAAAAGGGATAGCATTCGGCCAACTATGGCCAAATCTTGGTCCATAGAAATTGATCACAAAAAGTTATTTCTTCTAGAAATTCAACTAATTGGAAGGTCCTCTTTAACATGGAGAGGTTGTTGAAGCAAGCAAACCATTCATTTGTACAATTTCAATCCTAGCCGAGAAAGAAAATGAGTGGGAGAAAGGTATGTGTTCAACCCTTTTTTACATGTGTTATGAATGATTTATGTATGTTGGAGTATGTGGAATGGATGAAATTCATGAAATATGTATGTGTAGGGTGATGGCCGAATAGGGGTGGTATTGTGAAGATATGATGAATTGATTTTATTTAGTATTTTGATTGTTATAGATGTGGATTCCATAATAAAAATGGAGATTTGATGGCTTGAAATGAAGTTGTAATTGTTGTGGGAGTGTTGAAGAAGTTAATTTGACATTAGTATAGTTTCTTGTAATTATGAGAATGAAGTTGTTAATGCATAGACTATTATTATTGTTCATGAATTTGGAAGGAAAGAATGTGTTGTTGTTGGTTATGTTGAGTTGAGAAGGATTCGGGTAGTAGGTATAATTCATGAACTTGAAAGAAGGAAATGTGTCGCTATTGTTCTTGTTGAATTTGGAAGGTTTCAGGTGAAGTGGTATGTTGGTTGGGTTGTTTAAACATTATGTGAATTGTTTGAAAGTTCTTGAACCATGTTAGAATATATTTTTGATTGGTTGTCGAAGTTGTTAGTATGGTGGTTGGTATTGTTATTGATAATTTGACCGAGTTAAATTCTCGGATTGTTGTTGATAATTTGGCCGAGTTAGATTCTCGGAGATGGTGTATTTACAGGGGAAATGCTGCCGAAATTTCGGCAGATTATGAATGAATTCATTTGAAGAACTAAAGCAAGTGTATGACGATGAATCTAATGATTGTATGGATTCTTTTTTAATGTAGACTAGCAAGCTTGGATAAATACGCATAGCTAATAGGACGTGGAGCAGGTATGTAAGGCTTACCCTTTCTTTCTTTTGGCATGTCCTAGAGCTCAGTAAGGTATGACATGACACACACTTTGGGGTAACTCTACTCTTTGATTCCGAGCTTGGTTATGATGCTTATTCTCTTTGGTCATGAGCATGTTTCATATGGTTGAGTCTATTGTATGATTAATAAATGAATAAGCTACTTCATATGGTTTGGATATGTATCCATGATTCCGAAGCTCCGTTTGATATGTTTCCGAGTTTGTCTATGATTCTTATTCACTTTTGATATGAGTACGCTCGATATAGTTGAGCTTATTATATGATTGAATAACGAGACGAGCATAAAGAATTCTGTTTCTAAATGAGTTTTGTAAGTTTTAATGTCCCTAACTTTCGTAAAAGATCTTGGATTTGCTTTGAAACGTTCGTAAAAGTTCTGTGGTAAAAATGTCCGTAACTTTCTTATACTAAGTCGGATTGACACGAAACTGGTTTCTGAGCCTTCATGTGTCGGTAAGTATACTGGTCTGTCGAGTCTTGATTTATGTACATATGGTTTCGCACTACTCTGTTCGTGCAAGTCTCAGTATGTCCTCCATTGCGTCCCGGGCCAGGGTATGTTCTCGTGCGTACTTCTCTGCATTGTTCACCGCGTCCCTCTCACTTGCGGGCCGGGGCATGTTATATATGATATGATGACATTATGATATGATGACAGGGTGGTGGCCAGGATGGCATATGATGACTCTGCTCACCGCGTCCCGCAAAAGAGGGCCGGGGCACGTTACGTGCGTATATGATACATGACATTGTCATACATGATTTCATCCACCGCGTCCCTCAATGGAGGGCCGGGGCACGTTACATGCATATATGATACATGGCATTGGCATATATGATCTCATTCACCGCGTCCCTCAATGGAGGGCCGGGGCACGTTACATGCATACATGACACATGACATGGACATATATGATTCTACTTACCGCGTCCCTCAATGGAGGGTCGGGGCACGTTACATGCATACATGATACATGACACATGACATGGACATATATGATTCTACTTACCGCGTCCCTCAATAGAAGGCCGGGGCACGTTACATGCATATGTGATACAAGATATTGGCATACATGACTTCTGTCACACCCTAATTCCGCTAGGGTGTGATGGGCACCCGACCCTTACCTAGGGCCGAGCGAACCCTCAGACTCTTGCTGCACATAAAATCACGTCAAACTTTTCAAATCAAATGAGATGAAATACATCGTAATTTTTTTTTTCCAGAAATATTCTTCCACGTAGCTTCCAAGCATAACAAATCTATAATCATACAAAATTCAGTACATAACGCAGACCGACATTTCGGCTGACGGAGCCGCTTACAGACTGACAACCAATACCCACGACGCTGTCTACAAAGTCTCTAACGTAATCCAGAAAGCATAACATACCAACTCTGACTCGGCAGCACTCCGGGAACAAATGGAGCTTGCCATCTGCACTGGAACATCTTCTATACTGTCTTCAACTCACCTGGGAGTACCTGCGCGACATGAAACGCAGCCCCCGAAGAAAGGGGGTCTGTACGAAATATGTACTGAGTATGCAAAGCATGAAGTACAGAAAACGAAGTCATAACCGAAGTAAAATGTACAGAAGGTGAGCACAATAACCAGAATACCAAAGTGTTGCATTTGACGTACAAATCATACATAGGAGGTTCCAGAAGACAAATACGGCAATCAAAATGCCAAAATGCTTGCTTTCCTTTGAAAAACATTTCCGTCTCATACACGCAGAAAACCAGACACACAATTACCGCGACCAAAAGTCCAGCGATCACTATCACATAGTGCGGCATACCGCGGTCAGGAGTCCAGCGGTCAATGTCGCACACACCGCGGTCAAGAATCCAGCGGTCAACATCACAAATGCGGAATACCGCGGTCAAGAATCCAGCGGCCAATGTCGCACACACCGCGGTCAAGAATCCAGCGGTCAACATCACAAATGCGGCATACCGCGGTCAAGAATCCAACGGTCAATGTCGCACACACCGCGGTCAAGAATCCAGCGGTCAATAACCAAATTTATTACTTTCCAAACATAAATCACATATGTCAGAATCAGGCATTACACATACATACAACGTGCCCCGGCCCTCGGTGAGGGACTCGGTGATTAGATTCATGTATGCCAAAATCGTATATCAGAAAAATACAGAAGGTAAGTAGCTTATCCAGAACATCAGAACACTTACTTTTCAATCACAAAGGATACATATCAAAGTCATGCAAAGGGCACAGGAACATGGTCGTCACTCCCGTCTCTGGCGCCATAACACACCATACTCCAGAAGATTCCATAACATGTACACGGTATCTCGGGAACCGGACATATAACACGAGAACCCGGGAACCAGTCACATCATAATCCATATACACAGTAACTGGGGACGGACATATACCACAGTACCCCAGAGCCGGATACATCATAGTTCGAAAATTACATACATGGAACCCGACTCCTAGACAAGGTACTCGGCGAACCATACGCACGAAACATACCGGCCCGGAACTCGGTGAAAGGGATCATAGCATATATACGAGCGGAGTAGTAAGAAATTAGGTGCACATAAATCAAAAACCGGTAAAAGAATCGAATGTATTATCAGGATATTCACATTAAGGAGCTTTCCAATGACTTATGGAACGAATCAAACGGAGTCTTAGATTCATAGACGAAAGTCTTACTTTCATATCATACAAGGATAGCTCAAGTGAGACAAACGAAGGAAGTTTCGGAACTTGTGGGCCCACCTCGGGTCAAGTCGAGGTGGCGGATATAAATTACAAACATTGGACTCTATGGAGTCATCCAAGAAAGTTTCAAAGCAATCCGAATACGCTTGTGGAAGTTATGGATGTTTAGACACCTTTCCAACAAAACATAAGAATTATAGTTCAATTACATTGAACGAATAGTATTCAAAATCAAACTCGGGTTTCGATGGACAGAATTGTTCCCGAGGATCAAGTCTTGAACTAGTATACATAGGACATGCCAAAAGAAGGAAATGGTGAGCTTTACATACCTCACTTGCGCCTTACGCTCGTCCGAACTCAATCCCCGTTTCATCCAAAATCTACAATTGGTCATAGTTGCCAAATGTAAGTTTCAAGCTTAAATTCATATTGTCTACCGAAATTTCGACAGCATTTCCCCTGTAAATTCAACGTCCCCGAGAATAATCTCGGCCCAAAATATCAACAACAACAACCCAACAACAATACCAATAACATCAACGATCGAATTGAAACACATTCTAACATATGTTGTCTTCTTTTCTACATAACATATCAACTTCCAATCCGACTTCACACTTTCAAATCGGTATCAACATTTTTGCATTCATACACTAATTTAAGATTATTCAAACATAGGCCAAGAACATTTCAAGCAATCCATTCGATATTCAACAATTCCATCCCATATGCTATGCCACCCGAATTCTTCCAAATGGAATCACAACAACAACAACATATTTTCTTTCTCCAAGTTCATGAATTATGCTAACAATTCATACCTTAACAACATTATTTTCTATATGCATACAAGCAATAATACTCTAGTCACATAGGCTTCCATGACTACTCTCCAACACTTGTAACTTCAACTAAAACCATCACACTTTCATTATCAACATAGAACCCACAACAACAACAACTAAAACACTAAATAAACAATTCAATCATTGTTCTTGCAAACCACCCATACACACGGCCACATACACCTAACACACATTATCTTTCATGATTATCTTGCATTTCTACACACCACAACATTCCCAAGCATCCATAACATAGAAAGGAAGGTTAAATTCTTACCTTTTTCCTTCAACTTCCCTCTTGGCTAAGGTTGCTAAATTGATGAAGCGAGTCTTATCTTTCGAAATAACTACACCACGTTGTAGAGGGCCCTTGAATTAGTAGAAATACAACAAGAAAATAATTTTTGGGGCATGATTTCATGGGGGAAAAATCCCCCTACCTTGGCCGAAATATGCTTGTTTTTTTTTTTTTTTGTTCTTCATCTTCTTTCTCTTTCTTTCTTTCTCTCACTTTCTTGAATGTTCCAAATGGCCATGTGATGAATTTTCATCCATGTGCCATATATTAAAAGATGACATGGGACATGGCCCACACCCATGTGCATGGCACATGCCCCTTAGTTTTTCATTTCCTTTTTTTTTTTTCATGAACAAATAATTCGCCAATTCCAATTTTGCCCTTAGCCTTTCACAATATTTCCTTGAGCCACTTTGTGAATTTCCTTTTTTTTATTTTTTTTTATTTTTACCCCTAACCTTTTCTCATATTTCCACATCCAAAATTTTCATAAACAATTTATGTATCAAACAAGATCAAAACGCAGCCTTGTCTTTAACTTGTCACAATTATTTCAAATTTTCCGAATACACAAAAATACGGGATATAACAACTTCATTCACCGCGTCCCTCAATGGAGGTCCGGGGCACGTTATATGCATATATGATATATGGTAATGACATGTATGAGTTTCCTCACCGCGTCACTCACTAGAGGGCCGGGGCACGTTATATGATATATGTTATACGATGAAGGTATACATGATTTTCATTTATGATTTACGATGACATACTTGATTTTCATTTAAAAAGGCAAGTGCTTTGATGTTTAAAAGGGTCCTACTTGATTCTGGTAAATCTTTGTTTCAGTTATGATCTCCTTTTCTGTATTCCATGCCTTACATGCTCAGTACATTTTCCGTACTGACCCCCTTTTTTCGGGGGCTGCGTTTCATGCCACGCAGGTACACCTAGATGAGTAAAGGACATTGCTAGAAGATGCTTCAGCTAGATTGGCAACTCCAATTGCTCCTGGAGTGTTGCTGAGTCAGAGTATATGTGCTATGATGTTTTGTTCGAAGTTAGAGACTTTGCAGACAGAGTCGTGGGTATAGAATGTCAGTTCTGTGAGCGGCCCCATCAGCCGACGTGTCATTTATGTTATGATATAAATTCCATATGATCACAGATTTTGTTTGATTTGAGAACGATAGAAGAAAGATTTTGAAAGCTTACTTTGTATTTTACCTTTATTTGATTTCAAAGTCCGAAGAGATTATGTATGTAATGAGAGTCCGTGGGTTTGCTCGACTCCGGATATGGGGTCGGGTGCCCATCACACCCTAGGAAAATTAGGGTGTGACACCTTCGATTGAGTCATCTCCTGAGTCATCTAATGAGGCTACTCAGGTGGAGACCGCCGCCGTCTTCCACAGGAAGCATATTTTCACCCAGGGTTAGTTTACAGTTTGGTCCTTTCACGCACAGAATCTGTGCGTGGAGCCTACTTTGGTTCTTTTTTTTTTTTTTTTGGTTAAAAAAGTCTTGGGCTCATTAATACGCGACCATACAGGACATTGGGTGGAAGGCTTTGCCACTCGTATGGATGCTCAGTCAGTTCTTCATTCTGAAATCCAAGCCCTTTTACAGGGATTGGAGTTGGCTTACACAGGATTAAATTTGGGCCAAAATGAGTTAGGCTAAAATGAATTGTCCAGTTTTTATTAAGCTTTAATTTCTTTGTTTGTTCTTTTATAATTTGCAAATACCTAATAATACTTCTTTTTCTTCATTATGACTATATATAAAACATATCAAACAAAAATAATAATTTTTAAAAATATTTTGACAAAGCTTTTCATAGGTCGATTTGGGCTATATAACATCCCAATTTTTAAATGAGCTGAACTAATCAATGTGAGGGTAAAAAATTCGCCCAAACTTGGGACGAGTTTGCTAATTAGGCGGGTCATATTTTCATGAACTAATTTTTTTCATCCCTGACGGATATATTATAGCTGGTAGAAAAACCCGTTCACAGTCACGTGGTGTTCCACTAGATGCTACAAGAGACCGTGAGGAAGCTTCTGTTAAAAATTCTTTCAATGATAAAATGAAAAAAGAGGATGAAAAAGTGGAAGCCAAGAAATCAAGAAAACGATTTTGAATCCATTGAAGTCATACAAAAAATTCCTGATCATCTATGAAGTTATTGTATAAGCATGATTTTTATAGAAAATCTGTATGTTGATTCGGTTGGGGAAGGTCTTTATTGCATGATTTTTTATTACATTTCTTTTGAGCCGAGGGTCTATAGAAAAAATCTCTCTATCTCACAAATGTAAAGATAAAATTTGCGTACATTCTATTCTTTCAAAATTTTATTTGTGAAATTACACTAGATTGTTATTGTTGTTGTTGGTATTGTGGTAAACAGAGTATTTTAGGCTAACTGACTGAAACTTAGAAAATATGAGCGGCTAACTGGCTAAGTATGTTTTTTCCCCTTCTAAATGATGGTGGGACTAAATTTTGATTCTTTGTTTTTTTTTTTTTTTGTGGGAATAATTTTTTTTTTTTTTTTTTTTTTTTTTGTGGTGCAATGGTGACAGGGTGGGGATGGTGGTTTGGTGCAATTATACTTATTGAGAATAGCGCAAAAGTAGAAACTTGAAGAGCTCAATCATAAAAGAAAAGAAAAAGAAGAGCTCAGTCTAAAGGTTGATGAAACATTGAAACTATAATCTCAAGTTGAATTTTCTGCTCTAACATTTAAATAGTACTTTCATCAACTTGTTTAGTGTAAAGTCCCAAATTTAAACACCAAACTCTACAATACTATTTAAGTTAACAATCAGTCCTTTTATATAGGTGGTTGATGGACACACACCACACTTAACACAATCAAATTTCCTTCTGTTGACTAGTCATTTAGTGATCATAATTGCCCTTATGGGAAATAGAGCAAAATTGCCCTTATTTTAACTATGGGAAATATAGCAAATACATGAGCTAGTCTATTCATGATATGTAATTTGGGACTAAATTCAAAGAGGGGCAAACTTGTTCTATTTCTCATGGGCAAATCTGAACCAATTCATCAATGATAAGGGTATATTTGAGACCAAAATTAAAATAAAGGCAATTTTGCTCTATTTCTCATAGTTGACGGGGGTATTTTCAACCCTTTTCCCTAATTCAATTAATGAGGTTCAAAAATTTAAAACATACAACTTCAAGCAGGACCTTGAACCCTCAACCTATTAATGTGTTTGACCAGTTGGACGAAGAAGTATATATTGTATGGTAGAGTCAATTCATTATACATAGGTATTATATTTTGTTTTTGCGTATCATATATAGTAGTACTAGTAAAATTTATCGACCAAGCAATGTCGAGTGACACCGCGTACCTAAGGTGGTTCCACCCTTGGTGACGGTGACGCGTGTCATTTACTTCCAAGACTGGGAGATCTTAATTGCAGAAATGAGAACTTACATTATGAAGGACAATATTTTTCATTCAAATTAGAGTAGTAAAATATATATTAATTTTTTTTTAACTTAAAAATGATGGGAGTACATGAGAGAAAGGGGGCTTTTAATTATAGGTGACTTTTTTTTTTTTTTAATGGAGGTGACTCAAGTTTTAATTATTGAGTGGAGATGATGATTTTTGATTAGTGATTAAGGGCTTTTGAACTTGCCCAAAAGTTTTTATTTTGACACTTTGACCCTCAACTTTATTTTTAATACTTTGGCCTCAAATTTTATTTTTAACACTTTGACCCACTCCCGCCCCCGCCCCCCCCCCCCCCCCCCCAATTTTTTTTTTAATTTTCTTTATTTATTTTTCACCCCCTCCTCCTCGACCCCACCCCGCCACCCCCACCCCCTCTCCCCCCGCAAAAAAAATTAATTTTCTTTATTTGTTTTTTCACCCCACCTCTTCCTCCTCCCCCAACCCCCCAACCCAACCCCACCCCCCCGCAATTTTTTTTTCTTTATTTATTTTTTCACCCCCCCTCCTCTTCCTCGCAACCCTCCTCCCTCCCCCCCCCCCCCCACACCACCACCCCCCACCCTCACCCAAAAAAAAATGATTTTTTTCTTACCAGCCTCTACTCCTCCTCCCACCCCTCCTCGCGAAAAAAATTTAAAAAGTTTTGATTTTTTTATTTTTACTTTTTTGCACCTACCTACCCCCGCCCTTCCAAAAAAAAAAAGTCTTGAAAAGTTTTTGTTTTTGTATTTTTGCCCCCCCCCCCCCCCCCCCCACCCCCCACACACACTCCAAAGAAAAGAAGTTGGAGGTTTAGGAAAAGTTTGGATAAAATTCTTGTTGCTGTTGTTGTGTGTTTGTGTAGGGGTGGGCTTTTGGTTTTTTCAAAGTTCGGTTTGGTTTTTCGGTTTCAATATTTTGAAAGTGGACACCGAACACCACACTGAATTAGTTCGGTTCGGTTTTTTGAAGTTCAGTTGAGTTCGGTTTCAGTTTTTCTAATTTGATTTTTTTCAACACCGAACACCGCACCGAATTAGTAGACCATATTCTTGTATGCTTTATTTTATCTTTCTCTTAAAAGTATTATTTGTCTGATAATCATTTATATACATTCAGCTAATTATTTGATCAAGATGGTATAAAAACCAATCCCAGATTGGAAAAAATAATTTAATATAGGCCACGAGTATTATTGAAGACAAGTTTATTTATCCAATTTAAACCTATAGATGTTCTAAATAGTAAATCTCACGTCCAAATTTTAATATGATGAACCAAACATCCGACAATAAACAAAATCTTTTTGTGATTATTATCAATTGTCTTCTATTTTACATTATAATCTCTGAATAATTTGTTCCATTCTTGTAGGCCCTTTTGATTTTTGAATGGAAAATTTTCCAGTTGAATCTTTGATGGCTTCTGGAAATTAGCAGCTTCTTTATTAATCATATATATTAATTTGGGCCTGAGAGAGTGGATTGAGTGTTGTAAAAAAAATGTATTCATGTAGTAAATCTTCAAAAAAAAAAACTTTCGGTTAAACCGAAATACCGAAGAACCGTTGACCCAAAACCGAACACCAAACCGAAACACCGAATTTGTCATAAAAAAAATCGAAACCGAATCAAAATACCGAAAAACCGAATTAATTTGGTTCGGTCCGGTTTTTCAATTTTCGGTGTTTATGCCCACCCCTAGTTTGTAGTGAAATAGATGGTTCTTCTGTTATTTTCCTGGTATGGTTCAGGGTTTAGGAAAAGATATCCAACTGATGGTTTTTTTTGTTCTTGTCCTGGTATTTATCTGATTTTGTTTGTAGAAGATAACCAACAGATTTGTAGTTGTTGCAACAAGTTCTACACTTTTTGTAACAAGTAGACAATCTGTTGCAACGACTCATTCATCTGTTGGACATAGCTTCAATTGTTTGGTTCTGTTTGTAGAAGATATCCAACAGATTTGTAGTTGTTGTCCAAGCCGAAATGCTCCATCTTTTTGTTAATTGCACCGTGTTATAATAATAGTTATCTGTTGGAACTTTATGACACTTTAATATTGTTCTTTTTTAGAATGGTAATTTATGTTCTTGGTGCTTGTGAACTTGGTTTATATGATATGTTGATCGTTTCCAATCATAAATATGTGTATTGTTGTTAATAAATTGCTGAACAATTTCCAACAAGTAGTGAATCTGTTGCAACAGCTCTGTAACTTGTTGAGTTTTATCCAACAAGTAACAGGACTTGTTGCAACAACTAGTAACTTGTGTTTTATCCAACTTCTAAAAGATTTCCAATAAGTAAGCAATCTGTTGCAACAACTGACAGGCCTTGTTGCAACAACTAAGTTACATGTTGGGGTTTTCCAACAAGTGGAGTGACTTATTGCAGAAACTGGGTAACTTGTTGTATTTTATCCAACAAGAGTAAGGACCTGTTCAACAACTATGTCATTTTCTGCAACAGATACTACAGTTATTGCAACAGATAGTACACTTGTTGCAACAAATATTACAGTTGTTGCAGCAAATACTACTTGATCCACCCATATTTAGTGATCAACAAAGGGAATCAATGATATTTAGTGATAAACAAAGGAAATCAACGATAAGTAGTGATCAATATATAATACTTAATCAATTTAATGGTATTTTATGTCAGGAAAGATGATCGACTAAGTCAGTATGCACTAAATCCAATGATCATTAGAGTGAATTGATGTGAACTACTTTATTCACCCATATTTAGTGATAAACAAATGAAATCAACAATATTTAGTGATAAGCAAATGAAATCAACTATATTTAGTGATCCATATATAATACTTAATCAATTTGATAGTAGTTTGAGTCAGGAAAGATGATCTACTAAGTCAGTAGGCACTAAATCAAGTGATCATTAGAGTGATTTGATGCGAACTACTTGATTCACCCATATTTAGTGATAAACAAAGAAAATCAATGATATTTAGCGATCAATGTATAATACTTAATAAATTTGATAAATTTTGAGTCAGGAAAGATGATCAAATACTCAGTATGGACTAAATTGAGTGATCATTAGAGTGATTTGATGCGAACTACTTGATTCACCCAAATTTAGTGTTAAACAAAGAAAATCAATGATTTTTAGTGATGAATATATATATCTACTAACATCCTTAATGAATTAGATAGTAATTTCATGTAATTTCATGGATTAGATGGGCAATTCTAAGTGTATTCTTCCTAAATCGAGTGATCATCAGAGTGATTTGATGTGAAGTACTTAATTCAACCATATTTAGTGATAAACAATGAATTCAATGATATTCAGTATAAACAAAAGAGTTCAATGTGATCAATATCGTGAATATGTTGCAACAATGGAGGAGTTGTTGCAACATATGAGATACTCGCTGCAACATATGAGTAAGTTGTTGCAGCATATGAGATACCTGCTGCAACATATGAGTAAGTTGTTGCAGCATATGATATACTTGCTGCAACATATGAGTAAGTTGTTGCAATAATTCAAACAAGGTGATTAATCTGTTGCAACAACTAAGCAACTTGCTTAAACATCTGATCCATCTGTTGAAACAGATTAGTAACTTGTTGCAACCTCTTCAACAAGTGTATGATTTGTTGCAACAATTAACTCATCTGTTGCGACATATTTTTTAATTTTTGCAATAATTTAAGCAATTGTTTGATTTTTTTTTTCCAATAGGGTGAGTAATTTGTTGCAACAACTAAGCAACTTGTTTAAAAAGATAAGTAACTTGTTAAAACAGATTAGTAACTTGTTGAAATAAATTAGTAACTTGTTGCAACTTCTTCAACAGTGTAGGCATTTGTTGCATACAACCACCTTAGCTCCAAATACCACAACTAATCAAAATAAATAAGTTCATAAACATCATTCACAAATAACATAAGGGACAAAAAAAAAAAAAAAAACAGAAATTGTTCAACAACGACCTTGGCTCCAAATACTACAACTTAAGTAATAATTTGTTCAGCAACTGCCTTCTGGGGTGTAGCAGATTTCCTTGATCTACTCCATCTCCATCTTCTAGTTCTTCTTCTCTTTCTTCATTTGTATCTACTGCTTCTCGGCTCTTTTCTTCATCTCTTTCTGAGGATTGATTGTCAGTTTGGCTGTCAATTTAGCCATATCTTTCCTCAACATTTGCTGATTCATAAATAGATTGTCTACTTGTTGCAACAACTACAAATCTGTTGGATATCTTCTACAAACAGAACCAAATAACTGAAGCTATGTCCAACAAATTTGTAGTTGTTGCAACAGATTGTCTACTTGTTGCAACAACTACAAATCTGTTGGATATCTTCTACAAACAGAACCAAATAACTGAAGCTGTGTCCAACAGATTTGTAATTGTTGCAACAGATTGTCTACTTGTTGCAACAAGTGTAGTACTTGTTGCAACAATTACAAATCTGTAGGATACCTTCTACAAACAAAACTAAATAACTGAAGTTATGTCTAACGGATTTGTAGTTGTTGCAATAGATTGTCTACTTGTTACAACAAGTTTAGAACTTGTTGCAACAACTACAAATCTGTTAGATATCTTCTACAAACAGAAGCAAATAACTGAAGCTATGTCTAACAGATTAGTCGTTGCAACAAATTGTCTACTTGTTGCAATAACTACAAATCTGTTAGTTATCTTCTAGAACCAGATAAATACCAGAACAAGAACAAAAAAACTATATGTTGGATATATTTTTCTAAACCCTGAACCATACCAGGACAGCAGCAGAAAAACTATCTATTTCACTACAAACACACAACAACAACAACAACCTGGATTTTATCCAAACTTTTCCTAAATCCAAAAAAAAAAACTTCCCTTCAAGATTTTTTTGGCGTGTTGGGCTGGGGGGGGGGGGGGGGTGCAAAAAAACAAAAATAATTTTTTTTGGGGTGAGTGGGGGAAGTAAGAAACAAAAAAAAAATTCAAAACTTATTTTTTTAAAACAATTTTTTTTTTTTGGAAGGGTGGGGGGTGCAAAAAAACAAAAAGAAAAACTTTTCAATTTTTTTTTGTGGGGGGGGGGGGGGGGGGGGAGATGGAGGGGAGTGGGAGGAGGAGGAGTGAGGACTGATTATTTTATTTTTTGGGGGGTGGGGGGAGGGGATGAGGGGTGGGAGGTGGAGGAGTGGGGACTGGTAAAAAAATCATTTTTTTAATTCTTTTTTGGGGAGGGGATTGGGGGGGGGGGGGTTGTAAAAATAAATAAAGAAAATCAAAAACTTTAAAAAAAATTGGGGGGAGGGGTGGGAGGAGGAGGAGGGGGGTGGCTGGCTGATGAAAAAACAAATAAAAAAATTAAAACTTTGTTTTTTAAAATAAATTTGGGGGGGGGGGGGGGGGGGAGGAAGAGGAGGGGGCTGGTGAAAAAGCAAATAAAAAATATCAAAACTTTTTTAAAAAAAAATTGGGGTAAGGGTGTGTGGGGCAGGGGTAGGGGTGAGAGGAGGGCGGGAGGGGACTGGTGAAAAAGCAAATAAAAAATATCAAAACTTTTTCTTAAAAAAAAATAAAAAAAATTTGGGGGTGGGAGGAGGAGAGGGGAGGGCTGGTGAAAAACCAAATAAAAAATATCAAAACTTTTTAAAAAAAAAAATTGGGGGGGGGGGGGGGGCGGCGCGCTTGGGTGGGGGGAGAGGGGGGTGGGGCGGGGGGAGGGGTGGGAGGAGGAGAGGGGAGGGCTGGTGAAAAACCAAATAAAAAATATCAAAACTTTTTAAAAAAAAAAAAAATTGGGGGGGGGGGGGGGCGGCGCGCTTGGGTGGGGGGAGAGGGGGGTGGGGCGGGGGGGAGGGGTGGGAGGAGGAGAGGGGGTTGGTGAAAAAGCAAAAAAAAAATATATCAAAAAAACATTTTAATTTTTTTTTTGCGGGGGGCGGGGGTGGGGGGGAAGGGGGAAGGAGGAGAAGGGGGCTGGTGGGTTTTTTAGATTAAATTTGAATCTTTTTGTATTTTGTAAAAAATTAAGAAATTTGAAAAAATACATTTTGGACCTCAATCTTCTTAATCTCAAATTTAATTGGGTTTTACTTTTAAGTGATCCGCATTAGTCACCTATGATAATTTCAAAACTAAAATGTCACCGATAGCTAATTTTTCCGAGAGACAGAGTAGGATATAATGCAGACCGGAGAGGTTAGTAAAAAAGAGCAGTAGTACAACATCTGCAGCAATATCAGCCTCTTTCTACCTAAAAGAAAAGGAAACAAGAAGCATCAACAGCCGAATTTGAACTGAATAAGTGAATAGTGTCGTTAGTACTATTACTGCACTGCCTCTCTGCTCTGAAAAAGGTGAAAGACGCATTGCTTTTGCATTGAAACTTGCATACAGACAAAATATCAAATACTACTCTCTTATATCCGTATTCCACCATCGATTAA
The DNA here is from genome assembly GCF_019175385.1 of Lycium barbarum. Lineage (NCBI taxonomy): Eukaryota > Viridiplantae > Streptophyta > Magnoliopsida > Solanales > Solanaceae > Lycium > Lycium barbarum. Next base: position 9,066,124 of record NC_083340.1, read on the forward strand.
TCCTAAGTCACACTGTGTAAGTCTCATTAAAGGAAAAAAACATTTTTATTAAAAAGACTTTCGTACCTAGAATTTGAACCCGAGGCTTTGCTGAAGAGTCGACAGATCCCAAATGACACGCTTATTTTTTAGTCTGTCATAGAGGTGTCAAACGGGTTGAACCGGCCCTGAACCGGCACCAGTTTGCCCAACCGGCCGCCGATTGGCAGGTGAAAAATCGTCTATGGCCAACAGTTACCGGTTAACCGGGTCCGGTTAGCCTGTTGGGTTTTGCAATTCGTAACTGGCCCGGTTTGATTTCAAAAAATCGGTTATGCGGTTCAACGGCTATATTATTATTATTTTTTTTATTATTAAATTATTAAACTGTTACTCCATAGTGTAATTTTTTATTTTTTACTTAAATTCGAATTTACACATAAATTAACACTGTAGTTTATTAGTTTGTATATATATATAATATATATATAAGCTTTATATATACCTATGGTTATAAGTATTAAGAAACTCAAGATTGTATATTATAAGTATTAAGAAACTCAAGATTGTATATTATAAGTGTAGTATATGTAATATAGATTGTATACTTTATATATATATATATATATATATATATATTTAACTTTAAGTTTATATATTTACTAACATATGAGTATTATAAAATTCAAGATTGTTTTTTTTCTAAGTATATAACTTTCTATTTTATAACTTAAGTTATGTATATTATAAGTATATTTTAAGTATATTGTAGGTATATATGTTCAAGTTATATGTATTATGACTTAAATTTTATATTTACTAATAACTCATGAGTATTTTAAAATTCAAGATTGTATATTTATAAATATATGTAGTTATAACTTTCTAATAACCCAGCAACGACTATTTTTGCTGATTTAAAAAAAAAATTATTCAGCCGGTTAACTGGTTGTCCAACCGGTCGGGCCAGTTGACCGGTCCACCGGTTCCAATTTTGCCAACCCGTGACCGGCCCGTCTCAAATGGGTGCCCGTCAACCTGGAATCGGGAATCCGGGTCCGATCTGGGACCGGTTTAGCCGGTTCTGGTCACCGGTTACAAGCGGTTCAACCGGCCCATTTGACAGGTTTAGTTTGTTAAAAAAAATAATTTATATTTAAAAATAATTTAACTTCAAAATATCATTTTACTTTAAATGAAATAATTCAATGTCGCATAAATATTTAAGATTTATTTTAAATCAAAAAATATTTCTTATTTCTTAAACTTTATATTCAGATAAATCGTGCCACATAAACAGTGACGGACGGAGTTCCATAAAGACAAACACCAAACTTGAAGTGCATTTGATGTTCATATCCAAGTCAATATATACAAGACACGTACATTTATGAACTAATTCACTTAACAACAATCAAGTGCCTAGATTTGCACTTTAATTTGTGACTCTTAAGATTAAATGGTTGAATTAAGTTATACATATATGGCACGATCAGTATTGCATGGGTAATTGTACTCCATCCATCTCAAATACTTGTTTGCTTCCGAAAATCAAATTATATGAATTTAACTAACATTTTAAGATTTTTTTTTCATCATATTGATATGAGAAGAATTGCAACTTATAGTACTTTTTGAATATCTTTTAAATATCTATATTTTTAATCTTAAAATATTGAATTAATTAATCCGATTAGCTTTGAAGATTAGTCAAATTGACCATCAAGAAGCGAGACGTGACACTGTATCCGTTCCAATTTAAGTGTCTTACTTTCTTTTTCAGTCTGTCCCAAAAAGAGTGTCTCTTTCTGTATTCAATAAGTTGACAGTTCAAACATCCTACATGATAAATTTATAACCACAAGATTCAAATGACATTTTAGTACATTACACACATCTTTAATTTAGGACCACAAGATTCAAAAGTCTTTATTTATTTCTTAAACTTCATGCCTAATCAAATTAATACACTTAAAATGAAACGGAGGGAGTACTATTTTGTGACGGAGGGAGTAAAATTTATGACTCAGGGTTATTTTTGATGTATATTTTGGGGTGACCGTAAGACTAGCCAAGTCTAAGACACTTGCACGAATACATAGATTCTTTTAATTAGGATCAAATCTTGATTATATAAGAAATCATCAACTCTAACGAGCCACTTGCACACAAACGAATATATCCATTAATTTGATATCCTCATTTAATGGTTACGATAATTAAAATTGTTTAATTGAGGCGAGCTTCTATGAACTTGTCCTACTAAGATTGACTTTTCAGATCTAATCATTCAGCGTAGGGGTGTACAAAGCAAACCGACAAACCGCACCAAATCGAGAAAAAAATCCGATTAGTGATTTGATTTGACTTAGTTTGGTGTTGAAAAAAAAACCCGACCATAATTGGTTTGATTTGATTTTAACTTAAAAAAGTCAAACCGAACCAAACCGACCCGACATTACGTGTATTCGATTTTAAAAATATTTTATACATAAAATTATTTATTTGTAATGTAATTTGTAAATATTTCTTAAATTTTTTCATAGTTTTTTGTCTTTTTATAATATTATTTTAAGCTTGAACTTAGAATTTTGAATGTCAATAAGTTTTATATTCCATAGATGTTAGTAACTCAAATAAAGTCCAAATCAAAACCAAGTCAACACTAATGCTAACAAAATAAATTCAATTCTAACACTAGGAATGACAGTAATGTTGGATATCTATTCTTTAGTTTTGCATAATTGGTTTAGAGTGTAAAAATACATAGCTTAATTTTTTTCTTTGTCATGTAATTAATACTTATTAGCCGTACTTATTTTAGCATAACTTAGTATTTAGATTAAAGTCATTTTCTTTATGGTTTATTAATTAGCAATACTTATTTTAATCGATTTTATTATCTTTTTTGTTGAATATTTTAATACGAAGTCATCACCCATCTCACATTTTGTGTTATTTTCTTAAGAAACACCTTAGTTTTGTAGTTGTATCTTACTAGAACTAAAGAAATATTTGAAGTAAAAGTCATATGTTTTGTATGAAGACTTTTTCGAAAAAAACCCCGAAAAACTCGAAAAAATCGAATAACCCGAGAAAACCCGAATTTTATTGGTTTGGTTTGGTTTATAAATTTTAAAACCCGATGCAATTAGTTTGGTTTGGTATTTGAAAAATCCGAATCAATCCGGTCCATGTACACTCCTACAGCGTACTATAGTCATGAAAGAACCTCACAATAAGTTAAAATTTGAAATATTGAATCCAAAGAAACTTATGTTTGAACTTGAATTTTACCTAGAATAAGATTCGGGAAAGTAAAATATTGCTTGCGAATATCAGTATTTCAATTAAAATGCAACATTCAAATCAGTATTTAATAGTAGTTGACTTAGAAGTTCAATTAGTAAAGTTTGGTATTTCACAATACTCACGGTAGACCAACTAGTATAGACAGTGTTCAAAACAAAAACAAAAAAAAAAAAAAAAAAAAAAAAAAAAAAAAAAAAAAAAAAAAATTGAAAACTAGTTTGAGGATTTGGATGAACTTTAACATCACTATAATTCTCGGAAAGACATTATTATCATGACACAGAATAGTCAATGGTTTTAAATTACATCCACCATGAATATGTTTTGGAAAATTAACAACCAGCTTATATATATACACTTTTGTACCACTTATTATCAGTAGTGGAGCTAAAGTTATCTTTATTTACTCAAAGCATTTATTAATGTTGATTTAAATATATTAATTGGCTTGTGACTGATTTCATCGTTGTCTCTTGTTCAAAGAATATCAATTAAAATCCGTTTGCTGAAAATTTATACTCCCTCAATTTCAATTAATGTGAATCTATTTTTTTTAGGTCCGTGTTAAAAAGAATGTCTTCTTTTCATATTTGAAACAATTTATCTTTATGTAATGATTTATAGCCACATAAAATATGTATCTTATTTTACATCACAAATTCTTCTTGTTTATCTTAAATTCTGCGCTCAGTTAAATATGTTCACATAAATTGAAACAGAAGAAGTATTACGTAAGTAAATAAAGTTTCTATTTTATATGTATATATAATAAAATGGATGTTTGTAGGCCGAGTCAGATGCCAAATGGCATGCAGCAAAGCACCACCTATGTGATTTTAACGTTTTTTCGTGACAGTCGGCGCGGCTAAACGTAATGGCATCGCAACGTTTGTTGTTATTTGCTCTTATGTCTTCTTTATTTTCTATTCGGTATTCAGTACTCGTATTGGAGCACGATTCATTTGAATTTGCACCTCATAGGGCACATTTAGGAGAAGCGTAACCTACGAAAAATTATTTCATACTCAAAACTTAAAGTCGAGACCTCTAATTAAGGGAGGAGCAGCCCCATCCGTCACATTTTTTCGTAGTGATCTCATGTCTTTTATTCTTTCTTGTTTTATGTACTTTTTCTTCTCTTTTGCTTTTTTAATTACTGAATACTTACAATTAAATATTAACTAATATTTAATAAATATTTAATACAAATAAAAATTTGAACAAAAGTTACTAAATTTATGTGAATCCATTCCTCCTTATATGCAATCATGAAATGACTACTCAAGTTAGTTTGAAGGTGCAATAGGATGGTGGAGTTAAAATTTCCACTCGTAGCAATGGTTGGAAGCTAATGAGTCATTGAAAATTCAACAACAACAACAACAACAATAATAATAATAATAATAATAATAATAATAATAATAATAATAACTCACCCGTAAATTGGTGCCTTAAACTTTTTGTCCCCTTCCATTATATATGGATCTCCCCTACGGAAACTGAAAAAATGGGATGGGGCTCCTCTTGATTTCGCTTCTCTACATTTTCCTCAAGTTCTGCCTTAGATTAGCGGCACATGGCATGAGTTACAATTATTAGCTAAGATTTAATTGACTAAAATAACCCCCTAACCATCGTTTACATAGTTAATAACTTATTCATAAATATATTAAAGTACTTTCTCTCTCTTTCTATTTTAATTTTCCTAACAGTAAACTATTTTTACTGTGTAGGAAAATTAAAATAGGAAGAAAGAGATAATATTTTAATATATTTATGGATAAGTTATTAATTCTGCAAATCATGATTAAGACTTTATTTTAGTCAATTAAATCTTATTCATTAATTCTAATTCATATCATGTGTTCCTAATCTAAAGTAAAATTTGAAAAAAATGGAGAAAAGGGAAATGGAGAGCACAATGCAATACCTTGTGGTAAAAGTAAATTGGCCGTCACATTAATCTTTTGAGAAACATTTGCATGTGGAAAGAGAGAGAGAAAAAAAAAAGGATTATTTGTAGAATATTGTGATAAAGCAAAATCAACCATGTGATTCTGTGATGCACGATAAATAAAGCTCAAGGATTAGAACACATTAATTTGTATCACGGACAATAAACTTAGGTAGTTCAAATTCTCCATCTACCAATATTCTAATACTATGGGAAACCAGCAGAGGATTATACCACCATTTATGTTTTTGCACCTAGTTCTTTTGTTTTGAATATTTTATTTTCAAGTTCCGAGCGCGCACTAAAGCTAGAGCAGCTCTTTTTGGCGATATAGATGTAATTTCACTAATTCAGTAAATTATATTTGTTGTAACCAAAAAGGAACTACACCTTGCATAAATATCACAGTTATAAATCACTAAGAGGGAATAAATCAGACTTTTTTTTATGATACTTAAATAAAATTATGTGACTTTCTTATTATAAAAAAAGCTATCTAGTATTTTATGTTATAAACCATAATACAGTGATATTTGTACAATGAAAATCGAGTAATCATATATGAAATTAGTCATCAGGAAGCAGAGAACACAACAACCTTTCTTTTGTTAGGTTCACATATTTTCTTGTTTTGTGTTTGGTGTTCGGTATTCGTATATCTCAATTAAAATGTATTTGTATTGCGCAAAATTCATTAAAGAGGGAAACACTATTTTAAAAAAAATTCTATACGCTGAACTCGAATCCAAACCTTTAGTTAAGAGTGATTTTCAGTTTTATATTTGATTTATTTTTTTCTCCTCACAAAAGTAGAAGTAAAATTTGTATACATCCTACCCTTTTCAGATCAAACTTGTTGGGATCACACTGGGTTTGTTGTTATTGAATTTGAAATTTTGCTCTACACGAAAATAAAGCAAGGTGAAAAGGTGGAAGAGAGAAGAAGAGGATTATCAGTGACTTCTGATTTGGTTACAACAAACCCCAACTGTTTATTTGACTTCTAGTATGGCATAAGCCAGCCATATCCACAATGTATTTATTTCTATTAAGACCAAACAAAGTTCTCGAAATTCGTGTTATAATGCTTACGATTTGCAAGATTAACTCCCAATCTTGTGGTGAATAGTATGCCTTAAAATAATTTTACATGGTATAAGGGAATAGAAAATATTTAACTAGACAAAATAGTTACTAATATTCTATTCTATCACGGTTAGATTATATATAATCTTTTGATTAATTGATTTTTTTCTTTGGAACATTTGTCTTAAGCTTGCACTATTTGTGATACGTCTATACACATACGTTCAGAGCCACATATAAATATGAAAAGAAAAAATAATTTCTAGAATTAATTTGACAAAAATTAGATCTGAAACAGGTGATCATGTTCCCTTTTCTCAGGAAGTAGGAAAAGGCAAAAGTGAGAAAGATCCAAATTTTGCAACAAAATCTTTGGAAAAAGGTTAAAACAAAGACATTAATCATTTGTAGTTACTAACAAACTAATAATATGCCAGTAATTAACAATTTCAAGTACAAAAAAGATATAAGCCTAACAAAAATGAAAAAGAAACAAATATTTTATGATTCGTACAACATTCTGAAAAACATAAAGATAAAAAGTAGTAATAATTAATGAAAATAAAAGGGAAAGGTTTCTACTGAGAAGGCAGCATGTGCATGTTAGTTGTCCTTCTTTATCCACTTGTGATCATGCTTTGCTCAAAATTGGAGTATTAAATTACTCCATTTTGCCGTCCCATGAAAATATTCAAATCACAAATTAGTAGTACCATTTACCTCTATTATTAAAATAAAGATGAAAAACTATCAAAAACTATATAAATAAATTCTTTCTTATTTTTCACTTGCGCCTCGCTTGACGAATAACTTATTTGATTACAATAACAACAGCATACCCAGTGAAATCCCACAATGTGAGGTCTGGGGATGGTAAAGTGTACGCAGACCATACCCCTATCTCGGAAGACAGGGAGGTTGTTTCCGAAAGACCATTGGCTCAAGAGAAATCACAACGAGAAAGGTTAGATAAGCACAAGCAGTTCAAAGCAGAATGCAAATGAAACTAAAGAAACCGAATAAATCAGAATAAAGCAGTCTGAAAAAAAAGGGAACAGTAGCTATCACAGATAAATAAGATAATCGAAGTACAAGAAACCACATGTAGTAGCAAGAAACAAAGGGCAATAGACTATAGATCGAAACAACGACTACCTACTAGCCTTCTACCCTAATCTGAGTCCTCCAAAACCTCCTATCTAGGGTCATGTCCTCGGTAAGCTGAACCTGCGCCATGTCCTGTCTCAGCACCTCTCCCCAATACTTTTTCGGCCTACCCCGACCTCTTCTGAAACCATCCATAGCTAACCTCTCACACCTCCGTACTGGAGCGTCTCTGCCTCTCCTCCTCACATGCCCAAACCATCTCAGCCTCGCTCCCCTCATCTTGTCCTCCACTGATGCTACTCCAACCTTATCCCGGATATCTTCATTCCTAATCCTGTCTCGCCTGGTGCGCCCACACATCCATCGCAGCATTCTCATTTCCGCAACTTTCATCTTTTGGACATGAGAGCTCTTGACTGCCCAACACTCTGCCCCGTACAACAAGATCGGTCTCACAACCACTTTGTAGAACCTGCTTTTAAGTTTTAGTGACACCTTCTTATCACACAACACTCCTGAAGCAAGCCTTCATTTCATCCACCCTGCGCCAATACGCTGTGAGACATCATCATCAATATCCCCATTTTCTTGTATAATAGACCCGAGATATTTGAAACTTCTTTTCTTTGGGATGACCTGGGTACCAAGCCTCACTTCCACGCCAGACTCATGTGTCACGTCACTGAACTTGCATTCCATGTACTCTGTCTTGTTCCTACTCAAGTTGAACCCTTTAGACTCCAGAGTTTGTCTCCAGACCTCCAGCTTAGCGTTCACTCCGCTGCGTGTCTCGTCGATCAAGACTATGTCATCCGAATAACTTATTTGATTAAATTTCTAAAATCTGCTTATTATGAAAAATATTTTCTGTTAGAATGCTTTTCGATTAAGTACTTTTAAATTTTACAAATTTGTTTGATTAATTAATTAAAAAATACTTTTTGTTAATATTAGAAGAAAAATAACTTTTTTCAACTAAAACAATTTTGGTTGCTATTCAAAATCACTTGGTCAAATACGCCAACACTCCAAAAAGAAAATGAGCACTCTTGGTATTCACCGATTCTTAGCCAAATAGGTTATAATATCTATTCTCATGGGAAAGTCTTACTTTAAAAATTAAACGTTCTCTATTAAAGGTTTCATTCTTATGGTTCGAATCTGAAATTTCTTATTTACTGTTCAGTACCACACCACAACCATTGGAGTATTTCTTCTATTTCAAATTATATGGTATTTTTCATTTTCGAGAGTTAATTTGGCTAATATTAAAGTTAAATTGGATTGGATTAGATCAATTCAATATTTTAAAATTAAAATTTAGATATTTAAAAATTATATATAAAGTTACATTTCATTTCTCGTCAATATGATTTTTTTTTAAAGTATTAATCAAAATATACATAATTTAAATATAAAAAAATAAAAAATATCACATAAATTGAGACGGAAAGAAATAAGTAAATTCTAAATCCAGATAATTTTGGAATCAAACTCTCCCTGTTTGGTTGGAGAATGCTTGTCACCTACTCCTCTTATAGCCTTAATAAGTTCCCATTCCCACTCTACTCTTCCTCAACTCTGTCCTAGAGAGAGAGAAACCTATACACACACACATATGTATCTATATATCTTCATGTTGATTAGTAACTAATCTTTGATCTGCTCTGTTTATCTTTTTGTTGTTGAATGTTCTATGAGTATGGAGAAGCATAAATGCAAGCTATGTTCAAAGAAATTCTTGAGTGGAAAAGCTTTAGGTGGTCACATGAGGTCTCATTTAATACCTCTCCCACTTCCACCTAAGACTCCACCGTTAAATCAAGATTCCGGCGACCGGAGCAAGTCAACTCTGTCACTCTGTCCATCGGAAAATCAAGAACAAGAAGAGGAAATATTGGAACAGAAAGATTTTTACTATGGGTTGAGAGAAAATCCTAAAAAAAGCTTCAGAATAATAGATCCTGAGTTTTTGGATAGTGAAAGTGAAACTGAGTGGGAAAAAAACCAATCAAGAAGATCTAAAAGAAGTAGAAAAATGTTTGAAAATAATGAAGAAAAGGTTGGGTCATTGAGTTTGTTTTCAGATAGTTCTAGTGAAGAAGATATTGCTTTGTGTTTAATGATGCTTTCAAGAGATGTTTGGAGAAATTCAAATCAAAATGGGAAGAAATGCTACCAATGTGGGATTTGTTACAAAATGTTCAAAACTTCTCAAGGTTTAGGTAGTCATAAAACCATTCACAAGAACAACAACTATGAGGAAGAGTTACAAGAAAAATCATCAAAGAAAAAATTTGTTAGTGTGAAGAATATTGTGGATAAAAAATTGCATGAATGTCCATTTTGTGGGAAGTTTTTTCAGTCAGGTCAAGCATTAGGTGGGCACAAAAGATCACATTTTGTTATTATGAGTTCATCAACTACAGGTTCTTCTTCATCAACAAAACTTGGTGGTGATAGTTTAATGGAGTACTCAAATTCAGCTAATTTACCAAATGGGTTCATAGATCTTAACATGCCAGCACCACTTGAAGACAATGATTTTAGCCAACCAGATTTTTCTGCAGTGGAATTTCAACAAGAACAGGAAGTTGCATGAGAGGTTAAAAAATTTGTCCTTTAGTAAATTTTCAATCTTTTTCATGTCTTTTAGTAATTTTTGTTAAATGGAGTTTGCTTATTTTTTATAAAAAGTAATGATCTAGTTTAGTCCCATTGTAGCTTCTCTTGTTTTGGGGTAGTAGTTTAGTAGTTGTTAACTTGTAACATACATTGCTTTGAAACTTTCACAAGCAATCTGAAAAATTAGTTGCAGATACAAACAACTGATACAGTATTATCCTTGGGGTGGGTGGAGGGGGGGGGGGGGGGGAGGGACCAACTAGTGTAGGGGTAGGAGTAGAGTATAGCAGAAGAGAAGGATGAATTCTATATGTTATCATCACTCATCAGAGTCTCTGTATTCTTTTGGGTTTTTGTTACTTTTTTTTTTTTCTCGTAGGAATATGAAAATTCTCTCAATTGAATATGCTTATGTGCATTGCTTGTGGTACAAGAACCTTTTGGTCATAGTGAAAATACCAAAGCAAAGTGCTGGTGATACTAAGAGCCTGTTTGGATGGGCTTATGCCTATAAGTTGTTTGCAGCTTATAAGCTAAAAAAAATAAGTTGGGGTAGTCTAGCTTATTTTTTTTGGCTTATAAGCTGCTTTAGATAAGCTAAGTCAAATGGGCTCAATTATTTTTTTGAGCTTATTTTAAACACAAAATGACTCTAAGCTGACCAGCCAAACACTCAAAAAAGCTAAAAATAGCTTATAAGCAAGCCAATTCAAACGGGCTCTAAGACTTGTTTGCTTGTATGCATCCAGCTGGTGCCTTGTCTCTCTTTGTGCTGCTTCTGATTTTTTATTTTTAAATAAATAAAAAAAAACCTTAAAGAATTCCATTGTTTTGTTCTCTCTCATTATTGCCTTTATGGATTTCTCTGCTTGAGGTCTGCAGTAGTAGTTTTTTTCCATCTGTGACAGATATGACTACCAGGATCTACTTCTAAATTACTGAAATGACCCCAATTTGTTTTTTTTGCCCTTTTCCACCTTACTTTACATGATTTTTTCTAGCATATGGGATTAGCACAACACTTCTATCCTTATCCTGGTACATAGCTTGACTGTTTGAGTAGGGCATTTACATCGTCTGGTATAAGGTCTAAGAAAAATAATCCATATATAAAATCTGGTATAATTTTATCTCATGTTTGATAATTTTTTTCAGCTCCGTATTAGTTAAAATGTATTGATTTATACCACAATTCCAGTATAACTTTGTCCCTAGTTTAGAGTGGAATAACAAAACCATTACTAGTTATACATGGATAAAATACTTGAAAGGACAATAATGCCCATTATTCTTCTTCTCTAACCCTTCAAATATATTCCACTATCTGAGATAAAATGAAGAACTAACAATCAGTTCTTGAACTCGTCATTTTCCTCTGACCAAAAAACATCAAATTATAGCTTACATCAGCGAACAAGCATCACAAGAAAAGCTTTTGTTCTTGTTGTAGAATAGGCAATTTTTCTTGAGTCAATTTCAGCCGGCCATGGTAGATGATTTCATTACTTTTGAGCATCCAACGAAAATTTCACTTATTCAATGCTTTGGATTAGAAGAACTTCAGATAGATTGAGAGAGAGAGCGCGCACAATGTTATTATGAATGCCCAGGGCATAATTGTGAAGAAAGTTTTATGCAATTTAAAACCAAACAAATTATATTCCATACACCAATTTAATGTCACAAAACAAAACACCTAACAAAAAATAATCCTTGCATCACAATTCCTATATAATTAATATCTTTTTTTTTTTTTGGTGAAGAAAAACTTTTATTAATCCTCACGAACCAACATTTACATTGTATCTTCCAGTTTAGTCCCTATTTAGAGTATGCAAATAAAACTTTTCATGTACAAGTGTATTCTCTATCTTAGTAGCTCCTCTATCCATTTCTTGTGTTCCTGCTTTTGTCTTCTACTGAGAAAGTAGTCTTTGCGGTCCCTGCATTCCTGTTGAACTTGAGTCAATAGGATGTGAGGTCTTGGGACTTTGGAGTACCATACGGCTGAGTTCTGTATGTTAGAGCTGCTAGGGCCCCCAATACCATTTCCCTGCACCCTTTTCCATGTGTTGACTTGTCTAGTCTTCTCCATATACCGTTGAAATTCAGTACCTGGGGTCTTTTCTGAAGCCATTGTAATAATTCCCCTAGGCATCTGTTGGAAAATTCACATCCATAGAATAAATGCTCGATGGTTTCTCTCTCGGTTCCACAAAGTACACACTTGTCATCCTGGCTTATTCCCATCTTCATTAGTCGATCTTTGGTTAATAATCTTCTATGTAATGCTAGCCAGTTGATGATGCTGTGTTTAGGTAGGATTCCTCTTCTCCATATCCACCTGCTCCATGGCCATTGATTTTGCACTCCCATACTCCATTTGTATCCACTGCCAATGGAGTATTTCCCTGTCAGAGTTAGCCACCCATCTTGTACATAACCTGTAGCAAATTTGTCTCTGATATGACATAATTTCCGCCAGTACCAACAGCAATCTGGGGGTGTATATCTGCATAACTAATTCCTGTGCATAACTTGTCACTATTACAACATTGCAATCCTAGAGTAGATGTAAGAGGTAATAAACAGAAAACAAAGGTTAGTGTATATACCCTGTATCAAAAAATTCTACTTCAAAATTATTCCCTCTAGTTCTAATCCCGAAAGTGGTTAGTGATAAAGCAGTAAGTAGCATTTATGAAGAAAGGAGAAGTCTTCGTTTAATAGAGACCCCCAATTGCCTAGCAAATCAGCAGCTTCATTTGCTTCTCTAAAGCCGTGTTTGGATCTGTAATTGCTTTCATTTGTTAAGGCTTGAGAATCTGATCACCCCACTTATAAATACTTTTGGTTTAATAATTGTTTTTTATGATTTTATCCGAATATCGTTTATAATCATCAAAACATCCTCTCCAAAACAGAATTGCTAATTCTCTCCATTTTATTTTCATCATTCGTCATTCGTCTTTTTTGATGTAAAAATAATTTTAATTTATAATTTCTGTAAATAGTTTTAAGGACATTTTAATTATTTTAATAGAAAGAGTGTTTATCTATATGGTTATACTAAACAAACTGATTACTTATTATTAATTTCAACATTTCTAACCAAAAACATAACTGCTTATTTATAAATTCAACTTCATCACCTAAAATATCTTCATCACTTAATATTTATTATTTACTTTCAATTAGCTAACTCAAACGAGCTCCTAATAATAATTTGGGTTTATCAGCTACTCTTAATTAGTAATACAAAATAGTTCAGCGTCTTATGCTAAGGTCTAAAATGCGCTCTTATGAGGAGTGGACTTGGGAGCTAGCACTCAAATTAACTGTTAAAAAACAGCACAATTTGGTATAAAATATAAGAATTAATAAAAAGGAGAGAACTTTTAATGAGAGGTTTTCTTTTCTAAAATAATTAAAATTCCCATTCGTTTATTTTCCACGTTGGAAGCGCTTGGCAAAATACTCTTTAGTTGATTATGAGAATGTACAAATTGTGTCTAATAGATATAATTAACTCAAGTTCGGTATTTAATAGGTATCATCTCTAATTTAATGAAAACTTTTGCCAGTTGAGGTGTCCTGGACTCCCTGTATATATTCAGCCCGATATAAATAAGGAAATATGGAAGCTACTTGTATGCATTTGTTAAGGAAGCTGTCACTAAACCTGTTAACCGGTTCGGTTTAACCGGTTAAAACCGGTAACCACCTTTAATCAGAGATCTTGAATCCGAGTTCTTAATATAAAAAAAATCTTGAAAAAGAGCGTTTTCATCTTTAATGGACCACAATTTACCCCTCAAAAGTTAAAGGAGTGTTTCACCTTTAATGGTTTGTAAAGCCCATCTATCGGATAATAAATTGATTGAATAAACAATAATGCATATGGATACTTCTTTTAAGATTGGTGATGCCCCTGACAGAGGGTTGGTTGATGAGGACGGTTCAAGCAGGACTGATAGACTTCTGAATATGAGGTACACATGACATTTTAGACGAATCTCACATCTGAATAGGAGAAGAAAGTTAAGAGTTTTATAAAGCATACAACTCAAGTTCACATGGTATGTATGCTTTTGAGCTCGATATAGCACCCGAAAGACAAATTTGTATGGGCCTAGACCGAAGCAAACAACATGTGTCATGAACTCGGGATTGTGACAACATGTGTAGAATTTGCCTAGATTAGGCTTCAGCACAATTGAAAGATATATCTTATGTGGAATACATGCCAAAACTATTTATTTTATATAGTCTTTTGTTGGGTAACTACCTAAAGTTCACTGTTTTTGGTTTTGGATGCAAAAGTTCAATAATGCAGATATCACTCACCGGCGCCCACGTCTTCTCAACAAGTATAAGAAAGTATGGAAACTTTGTTTGCGTGCGGACCCGCATGGAAGGGTGGTGCACTCCCACCCCTCTGAAAAAAATATGTATATATATGTGTATATATCTTGAGAAATTAATATATATTTAACTATGCACTCTAGCAAACGAAAGTTTCTATAGAGTACGTTGGTTGCAACTGCTGCTTCCTTTACATGTCACCCCGGATCGAACCCGAATGCCACTTTTAATAATTATTTTTTTTAGCCTATTTTTAGGAAAACAATAGGCATTAAATGAGCTCGCCCAGATTCGAAACTGCACTGTCACCAATGTTGCACAGCCTTAGCCCCTGAGCTATCTCTTTCATTTGCTTCACTCTATTAAATTTTATTTATTACCTTTATTTGACCTATATACTTGTATTTTCGCCACTGCTACACTATTAATGACCGTCCGACATAGTATTATACTATTATCCCTCAGTCGTCATTAAATTTTTTGTTGGCGTTTATGTTAAGATAATGGTGCCCCCGCCGTCTTAAAATCCTGGGTCCGCCTATGTTTTCGTATATCATATTACTAACAATTACAGTACTTTTTTTGTTATTATATAATATCCAACTTCTGAACACCTTTCAAAGGCATATTGATATTTACTACTAACAATTACAGTACTTTTTTTGTTATTATATAGTATCCAACTTCTGAACACCTTCCAAAGGCATATTAATATTTACTACTCTGTCCAAACCTGGAGGTGGCGAGTTTGAAAATTATAGTCTTCTTGCAATAATTAATCCAGGAATTGGCATTGAGTTTGAAATATTTTGCTATTTGGGTGACAATCATGTGTTACTCTTTATATTATTTTGTTGGCTTTGTTGTTGAGCTAATAAATGAAAGTCTTTCTATGCATTTCATTTCGATCACTACAAGAGAATACCTTCGATCAATTGGTCGGGTGCTTGGTTTCTATCCAAAACCGCTATCTCTGTAGTTCTCCCCCAAACATAAACGTAGAATAATTGAGTTTGTGTTATATATTGAATTTTAGATTTAAGGCATTTTATTTTACCACTAGACGTATACTTCATTATTCAAGTATTAATGATATTCTTTGAAATGATTATGCAAGATTATTTGGTCATTTGAATGTATTCAATTATTTATTTCATCTTATATCAAGTTATATGTATTCATCATATGCGAGCTAGAAATTATACCTAGCTAGGAATATATCACAATCCAAACATAAATAAACGCTAGGATATTTACCAAATTAGCTATAGAATGACCATGACATAATATTCCTCGCTGTTTGCTAGTCATTTAGCCAGGGCCACTCCAAGCTAAGTTTTGTAAAGTCAACATTGACCAAACAAACTTTGCTAGGAATTTAGCTAGCACAAGCCGTCGCAAATGTTTTGCTAGGAGTAGTGCCTAGCAGAGATATCCTAGCTAAATTAGCTACGGAAAACAAATTCTTCTGGCTAAAATTTAGCTAAGAACTTCTCAGCTACGGAAGTTTGCTAGGCCCGCTCCTAGCTAAATTTATGTTAGCTAGGGAATTTGTCACCTTAGCTAGGATTTGTGTCTCTAGCTAAACACTTGTTCTCTTGTATTAATGCATAACGCATGGCTGGTTGCTTTACTAGGTTTAGCCCGATACATTTGGCATTCGACTATAAGAAACTGTCATATAACTTCCAAATTACTACTAATTAAAGACGATCAGGGTGGCTGAGGGAGGAGGCTAGTGAAGTTTTTGCTTTATGACCCCAAAAATTTGAGGACCCAAATTTTTTAATTAATTGAATTCTATGATTTTAGTTTAGCTTAGATAATATTATGGATTATTGCAAAAATAAGGGATAAGGCATCATTACCCCCCTCACCTAGTAGCGTTTTTGCTACGACACACCTTACCTAATTTTTTGTCCTATCACCCCCCCTAAACTTATTTAAAACGGAATAATTACCCCCCTAAACACTGATGTCCACTCTCATATGGGAGAGTGACATACACTCTCCTTGCCACATGTGCATTTATTTATTTTCTTTTAAAAAAAAAACTCAGCTTACGTGTCAATTTTTAAGAATAATAAAATAAAAAACTGATTTTTCTTTTAAAAAATTTATTTTTAAAACCCGTTTTAAAAAAAAAAAAAAAACTGAAAACTCGAATTAAAAAACTGAATTTTCTTTTAAAAAAATAAATTTAAAACCCTTTTTAAAAAAAAATTGAAAATTTGATTTTTTTTAAAACCCATATGTTTTTTTTTTTAAAAAAAAACAAAACTGAAAACATGAATTTTTTCATTTAAAAAATTCAGCTTACGTGTCAATTTTTAAGAATAAAAAAATAAAAAACTGATTTTTCTTTTAAAAATTTATTTTTATAACCCCTTTTTTTAAATAAAAAAAACTGAAAATGCGAATTAAAAAACTGAATTTTCTTTTAAAAAAAAAATTAAAACCCTTTTTAAAAAAAAAATTGAAAATTTGATTTTTTTTAAAACCCATATGTTTTTTAAAAAAAAAAACAAAATTGAAAACATGAATTTTTTTTTTAAATATGGAAAACTTGATTTTTTTTTTTTAAAATGTCTTAAAAGATCTTGATTTTCATGATTTCATTTCCTTAGGACACTTTTATTTTTCAAATAAAATCCGGAAAAAGTGTTTTTCTTGTCAAAATTTGAAAAAAAACTGATTTTTTATAAAATTTTGAAAAAATTAATTATTTTTTTAAAATGTGGAAACTATATTCATATTTTAAGAAAATACAGATTTTTAAGAAAAAAATTAAGTTTTCCCATTTTTTATGTTTTTCACTCTTTCAAAGAGAGTGAAACACACTCTCCTTGCCACGTCAACCTTAAGGGGGTAAAATATTACGGTTTTAAATAGTTTAGGGGGGTGATAGGATCAAAAACTAGGTAAGGTGTGTCGTAGCAAAAACGCTACTAGGTGAGGGAGGTAATGATACCTTATCCCCAAAAATAAATTATATTTATAAAAAAAGGGAAAGAAAGAATTGCTTATTTTTTATAGAAGAAATATTTTAAAATTTTGAATTAAACTATTCACATCTTCATATAAGTAAATAAAATTTTATACAACAATATCTAACAAACTGTATTGCAAACACATGATTAACATCTTATTAACTTCAATTAATCCACATTAATATAAATAATAGCAATATTATTAATATGTGAAGCTAAAGACTTTATGCCTTTTAAGGATTTACTACTCTAAACAACATGTATGAGAAATAGAACGTAGCCTCTTATTAAAAATTGTCTTTAGGACACTAAATTTATTGAGCCACCCTCGAGAGAACGTTGTGAAGCTCCTAGACTGTGAAAAAAATACAACTAAACAAGTTTATGTTCCATTCGAGCCTGCTTGTGTTTTATATATCACATGTGATTGAGAAACATAGGGTTCATAAGAACCCCATCAATTTCATGTAGAACGCCACGGCAGTTGATACATGTTCTTTGAGTATTTTGGTCAATAAATTCATAGTAAGTAAGAGAGCATTCGACATGTGCTGGGTGAATGTAGCATCCCTTGCAAAAGATTAAGGAATTGTCCACGTCAATCTCAGGAAATTTGTGCATTTCTCTTCCACTAACAAGTCGTAAAACTTCGCTAAACTACTAGCCTCCATTTAGAACCAAAATGAAGATTAATTTTGAAGAAATAAATGAAGGAAAGATGATCAATGGGGTGTTCTTGAAATAAGAAAAGAGATGGACAGCATGTGGTTTTCTTTCTTGTTTGTAAAAGCTTGAAGAGGCTTAAAACCTCTATATATGTACGTCGCGGACTTAACGGTTATAATTATAACTTTTGTAATTAGTATAAGGGCCGGAGTAACATTTTATGCATTTGAATATATAAATTTCTTGTGTTTTTTATATATAATCGTGGTGTACGAGCCAATTTAAACGAACTTTGATTAAGTATAATGAGATGCCTACAACCTTCTACCCGCATAGTGAGTTATTTATGTAGTAAAACTAGCACAACAAATACTATGCTTGGTAGCTTACACCAAGTATAATGTTTGGTATTATTTTATAATCCCACATAAATCAAATATGTATATGTTCAAGGGCGGGTCCAGCATTACGGTAACAGATTCATCTGAACTCAGTACTCTCGATGCGGAGTATAAATTTGTGTAAAATTTAAGTATAAATACAACAAATAATAGTGATATGAACTCATAAATTTAAAATACAATGAGCTGGTGCTAAGAATCCTAAATGTTGAAAGTATAGAATTTAAATCCTGAATACGCCTTTGTATGCACTATGAGTTAATTTATATATTATTTTATGTGGAATAAAGGATGAAATAACTAATACAGAAATTCATAATACGTGGATAAAAATGCAGAAATGACAAAAAAAATTACCCTATAGAGAGCAATAATGGAGATGTTGATACTGGTCATGGTTAGGCTCTTCCTCTTCTCAATCTATTACGGACAACGTCAATAAACTGAAATATATTTCTCTTGAAATTCGAAGTGTTTTGTAAACAATTTTTTTTAAAAAAATTATATCATTTATATTAATTTTTAATACAACTAACGAAGCATCTAAGGAAACAATTCATGCATGATTAATTTATGCGTAACTAATTCCTATAATACTAATATCTACATTACTATTATCTTCATAACTTCAACTAGCAACGGACTCCTAACCGAACAGTGACCTCCCCTAATTTTTCGTGGATATTTTTTTGTTCAATGTCCCCTCCCCCCTTCTTTACTTAGAAGATGAATCCAACACCTGGTCATGAGTTCAATGTAAAAAGAGATGATGTGGGTTGTGATGAAATATAATGAGGAGAAATTTATGAATTTTGAGTTGAATATTCTCTCCGTTCTATTTTAATTGTCGTTTTAACTCAAAAAATAAATAGTTGTCACTTAAGAATTCAAGATTAAAATTGACAATTGTTTCAACTACCCCTTAACATTAAAGAAATATGCACAATATTTAAGAGGAAAAATCAGTCAACCTTTATTAAATAGGAGTAACTTAGTAAACTAAACTTTATATTTTTTATTTTTCTTAATGGACATGAAAAAGAACTAAAACGACAGTTAAATTGCCACGGATGTAAGTATTAAATAGCACTGGTTGCGTACGTAATAAATAAACTAGTGAAATAACCCGCGCTTCGCGCGGTCTTTATATATTTAGTTGATATCGAAAAGCTAAAAGTTTATAACAAAATTTACAATACAGATATAAAATATAAAATATACATAAGCAAAATATATAAATCAAATGATCAAATATATAAGATAAAATACATATAAAAGGAAATAAAAGTGTCTCGTAGTTCTAGAGGAACAATCTTATCATAGGAAAGAGAAGCTAAGCATCATATTATAGGGGGAAAAAAATATGTAACATGAGTCTTCTAGCTTGCCTTACTATTTATATTTTGTCCACAAATAATTTATTATTAAAATTAATAACCACTATTTAGTTAATATATCTAGAGGTAATTTTTATTCATAATAATGGATACATTTGGTCTCAAAAGAAATAGAGAATTTTAGTCCAACAGAAAAAGACAATTTTAAAATAAAAAGTAGCAATTCGAGGAAGATCTAAATCAAAAAAGAAGAATCACTTTTCATTGTTAAATAAAAACACAAAAAAATTATACCTTCATAGAAATCCCATATACAATAAGGAAAAATTGAAAGTCCATAAATTGATATAACAACATAATGAAAATTATGTTCGGGAAAATAAGAAACAATTTTAAAATTGAAAGTTCAGAAAATAATATAACGAATGAAAATAATGTTCAAGGAAATAAGAAATAATAGAATTTATCATCATAATTTTTACGGAAAAGGTCCAAAAATACCCCTGAACTATTGAAAAAGGCTCATAAATACCCCCCTTCCACCTTTTGGTCTAAAAATACCCTTAAGGTTTGTTTTTGGCTCAAATATACCCCTCAAACTAACAAAGTTAAAGTTAACTTTTTTAAAAAGCCAAATGGCTTTTGTGATTGGACACATATATTATTTAATTTAAAAATTAAAAAATATGAACAAAACTGATTTTTTTTTTTTGCATTTTGTGAATTAATCAACGAAATATGTTTTTTTTTTGCATTTCGTGAATAAAAAAACGAAATAGGAAATTATAATTTTGTTTTGCATTTCGTGTATTGAAAATGAAATAGGATAAAAAAAAATAATTTTGTTCATATAAAAACAAAATTGGAAAATATATTTTGTCCAATTTTCCAATTTCGTTTTTATATGAACGAAAATAATTTTTTTTTATCCTATTTCGTTTTTTAATACACGAAATGCAAAAAAAAAATTATAATTTCCTATTTCGTTTTTTTATTCACGAAATGCAAAAAAAAAACATATTTCGTTGATTAATTCACGAAATGCAAAAAAAAAAAACAGTTTCGTTCATATTTTTAAATTTTTTAGTTTTTAATTTTTAAGTTTCCACACAATTTGTTTTTTAAAAAAATATGTAAATTACGGAATTTTATTATTGGCAATTTTTTTTTTAAATCTGGAATTTTAAATTATTGGAAATTTATTATTGGCAATTTTTTTTTAAAATTTGCATTTTTTTTTAAATTACGGAATTTTATTATTGACCAATTACAAATTGTCATTTGGCTTTTTAAAAGAGTTAATTTTAACTTGTTAGTTTAAGGGGTATATTTGAGCCAAAAACAAACCTTAAGGGTATTTTTAGACTTAAAAGGTGGATGGAAGGGTATTTTTAGACCAAAAGGTGGAAGGAGGGTATTTATGAGCCTTTTTCAATAGTTCAGGGGTATTTTTGGACCTTTTCCGTATTTTTTATATAACGTAAGTTCAGAATTACATTAATATAAAAAGATGTAGATTAAGTGATCACTATAATAATCTGCATTTGTATTTTTTTTTTCTTTAGTAAAATCATTCGGTACCCGATATTCGTTCACGGGGCTAATTTGTATTTCTGTGAATGTATCGCAGAAGACCCTTCAACGAAGGAGATGGAATTTATATATCCCGCACCCACCCGATTCCTTAATCGTAATAATCTAATCGATTGCCAAATAAGAAAGGAGTATACCGCTCCAAATTCTCCAACTTTGCACACACAAAAAAAAAGTAAGTACAAAATTTTCTAGTCTCTACATTTTCCCACAAAGCTATGAGCCACACCTTTTACAATAAAAAAATTCTTAGCCCGTTGAAAGCATACAATAATTACATGAGGCATAGCGTTCATAAGGCTACAAGAAATGCAGTATGTCAACAATTCAAGTTTTACTTAAACACAAGATATATCCGTATATATGCTCATGATTACTGAATTCCTTGAGCCAAAAGAATCAATTAATAATTATTTTTTTTAAAAGTTACAAACCTACAAATCAGAATGACTGCCCTTTCACATTCAATTTTCCTTGAAGTTGAATTAGAATTAGTCAAATATATCGTCCTAAAAGAAATATTGTCCTGTTGAAAAGCACCATCAATACAGAATGTATTCTCCGCATACATCTCTGCCTTTCTATCCTCCATCGTAGAATCAATACTATCTATACAATTGAGAGGGAAATAACACTGTAGAGATCAATGATTTAACACTGTCAGCCCATTTTTTTTTTGAGACACCAAATTTAACAATGATCTTTATTTTCTTGAGAATCCGCAAAGAGATTGGAAAGAGCGGCGAAGTTATTTTTCTTGCTTGCATAGATTGTTATAGGGAACTGACTTACACAATAGAAGGACAAATTAAAATTGAAAAAGGACAAATAAAATAAATCATAACTAACAAATTCATTAATTACAAAGATGAAGATATTAGTGAGGAGAAAATTTTGATACCTGGATCCATGGATTTATGTGGGATTTCTCGTTTGAAAGAAGCCAATGAAAGCATCCTTCAGAAATTTATATATACTATCTAAATCTAATGAATAGTAATTATGGACCCTCTTTGATTTATCAAGGAGGGAAAAAAAAGGAAAACAAAAAGTATGCGTTTCCTAGTATTCTGAAACAGTGGATGCATAATGCAACATTTATTTTGCGACTTTATTATTGAGACGTGGGCGTTAGTTCCACGTTTAATTAGTGAGGCTTTTTTAAGCCATTTAATTAATTGATTATGCATGAAAAAATTCAAAAAAAGGAGAAAAAAGATAAATCTAAATCCTGGCCATAGAGAGATGCCACATAGGATTGTCTATGCCTAGTTTTATATTATATAATAGATGTGGTCAAATTTAACTTTTATTTCGATCATCTTTTAATTTACTATTAGGTTATGCATGTATACAGATGGCGTAGATATTACTAATGTAATTTAATTGGTTATAACAAGTAAGTTTCCACCATATTTTCCCATGCTATATGTATATCACTATCAGGTTAGAGAAAATAAGTTTCTTGTTATAAAAGGCTAATTTTAGCTGGGGATTTCAAAAGTACATAGATTTTCGGTGTACATAACTTAACCCTGAACTTCTTTTAATAAGGCATATCATCACTTTCTTTGTTTCGTTAGGTGTCAAAACCTAGAGAAAGTGAAATGCATGTTGTACCGTGTATCGTCTTTATGTTGTGCATTTTTAAAATCGATTAATCAATCAACTAGTACACTTCAAGCCCAAAGAAACTGAAGCAAACCAACATGAACTCTCTTTATTCATTATACTCTATTCAGATCGACTATTATAATTACGTTCGAAGTTAATGAAGATTTTAATCTTAATTATTCGGATTTTAATTATTAAGTATGTTTGGTTTTTATCCATTCCTTCTTTCCAGTGTCATAGAAGAACAAGAACGAGTACATAAGCTCCATGCAACTCCAATTGATCTTGAAGGATGGAATCAATACAATCTCTCCTTTAAGGGTGGTGGTAAATCGACAGTGCATAAATGTCTCTTTTATATTGTAGAACTCTGATGGTGGTTCAATTGTTTGCATCTTCACCCATGTTGTTTCACATGAGCCATTACTAGTTAAAACATACACAATAATCTTGCCATCGTCGCGAAAGCTCTTGTGATCTAAAAGTGCAATTTTCTCCTTTATCTCCACTATAGTTGGTGAAAAAAGTCCATGGCATAATTTTACCCCCCGAGGAAATGAGATTATGCTAAAATTTTCTTCTCCAACATTGAAAGCAACTAATAATTCATAGAAGTCTACAGAATAAATGACCCCGTTGATATGAACACAATTGTTCATCATAGGGAAAACGTTGGCATTAAAGTGAATCTCTCTCCACGACGTGTCCATCCCGAGAGTGAAAATACTCCAGTGTGGAGTTCCAAGCGAAGAGAATTCTTCTCCTCTGAGAACTTTATGTTTATTGGTTGTGGGATCAAAACCCAAGTAGCAACAAGTTACTCTACGGTGAACTTTTTCGATTGGTCTAGGAAGAAAAACATGTTGTCTTGTGAAAGGATTGCAAATAGCAACATCTTTATAATCGTTCCATAGACAAACTAGGCCATTGAGAGATACAAGATAGTTAAGACGTTCAAGAAAACATGGCTCATTCAAGTACTCAAATAAGGAGAAATCTAATTGTTTGTGTTCAGAATTTTTCTGGTCTAAATTACTAATGAAGGTTTCACGAGTGAGATAACTTGGCAAACTGACAAGTAGATGATTCAACGAACCTTTTTGATGATGTACTTCAGGGAATGAGGGTTGTGATATAACGGAGCAAAAGGACTTAGAAACGCACTTAAATCGCAATAGAGACTTGGCTGAAGGAACCCTTGTGAAAATAGCAAACACAATCTCCTCGGAAATATGTGAATTACCAGTAGCAACAACCTTTGGTCTTTTTCTTATAGCAAAAACCTTGTTCTACTCCATGTATAACTTAGTTGTGGCAGAAGGTAATATTTAATTTGTTTGAGAATGTATAAATGATGCTAGTATAAAGATCCCTATTGATCGAGTTTGGGCTAGGTTTTGCGGCAACAATAACGTAACATACTGTAACAGGGTTTGGTTTGTGTTCAGGTTTTGGTTATTTCCCTCTTTTTAGGTGGA
Source organism: Lycium barbarum (assembly GCF_019175385.1). Lineage (NCBI taxonomy): Eukaryota > Viridiplantae > Streptophyta > Magnoliopsida > Solanales > Solanaceae > Lycium > Lycium barbarum. The sequence continues at coordinate 9,090,631 of NC_083340.1, forward strand.
AAAGGTAACGTATGGAAAGTAAAAAAGACTGAAGCTTTAAAGACAATTACAGCCATGCACTTTTAGACATAGTTAATAGAATAGTTGATTTACAAGTGTTATTTCTGATGCTGGAGTATTTGCTCTCATTTTCTTTTCTATAATTTTTATTTTTATAGTTTATGCTTGACTATCTAAAGACAAATTAATAGGAATGCACATCTTAATTTATAAAGCGGACATATCGGAAAACAAAGATTTGAAATATGTCGAGCTTTATTATATTTGATGGTATACTAGATGGATTTCTAGTTAATTCCTCAAATGGTCATTGAACTTGTAGAGGTGTCTACTTTTTTGGACAATAAAATCATCAAACTATGTCATGTTTCTAAAAAAATAAAACAATTCATTTTTGGACATAAGACCCTTAATCCATTTTTAAGTTATAAAATTCATAGCCTAACACAATTTTTCGGTACTCCGAAATTCTTGCAAATTAATATTTTTCATGTTTTTATAATGAAACGTTATATTTCAAGCTATAAGAATAAAACAATATAACCAGTCAAACTTTTTGTATGCTATAAGGTTTTCTTTGTTATATCAACTTCTTTTGAACTATTTTGCGATTAGAATGAGCTTGCTTTATTGGTAGAATATTTGAATAAATTTTCTCAAGAAGAAAAATCGTGTTCGATATTACAAGTTTATCTCCAAGAAAATAAAAATAGTATATTTTTATAATAATTGAAAATTTTGCTGTATCAAGAAAATTATTTACAATTAGTTGAAAAAACAATAGTTAAGCATGATGCTCGGTTCTACTACCATTCGACTGTATCCTTTTATTGTCTACTCAGACACAATTTTGCTTCTTCGGCAATTTTTTAGTTCGAATTAATATTTTTCACATTTTGAAAATAAAATACAAATATTCAAAAGGGTTTTATAATTTAAAACTGCGTTAAGGGGTCTTAATTATGTCCAAAAATGGATTGTTTAATTTGTTTTTGGAAACATAGGCATAGTTTGATGACCTTACTGTCCAAAAAAATTCAAAATTTACTTAGTGAGATTTCACTACAAGTTTAATGACCATTTGAGAAATTGACACTCGATGAATTTCGGCCCGTGCACAACACAGTTTTAATATTATAAAGTTAGAAATTATTATTCTAATTAACTTTTTCTTGATATGAAATCGTGTGGATCGGAAGAGACTAGCTATAATACAAACTAATGAGAGCTAAACGAAGAAAATTGCTGATACCATACAAGACACAATATGTGTTAGGAAATTTCTAGTACTTTTTAGAGTTGTTTGAAAGGAAACAAGAAGCATAATAGGACATTAAAACTGATCATTATCCGATATGTTTTGTCAGCCTTACTTTGACCATTCTAGTAATCTAACGGACTAAACAAATAAAGACTAACCAAAGAAGAAGGTTATTGATGAATACTATATTAAGATGCACTTTGGTATACTGCCATGTGGTTTAATCCAAATTAACGGAAAATTTATTGAAACGTGAATCAGAATTTCAAAGAGAAAATCAGAATGGGCAATCCATCTCTGTGGAAATTTAAAGATAGTCAAGCTAGTAACAAAGTCATAATCTCATATTTATTTCGTCAAACAAAATATTAAATAACAATTAGAAAAGTTTAATAGTTAGATCAAAGATCATGAACAGAAAAAATAACGTAACCCTCCAAAGTCTGTACATATGTAATTTTCCTGCTCAGCTCAAACTCAATGTACGGCCCCACACACGCGCTGCGCAGAAACTAGTTATCATATAAATTGGGACGAAAGGTATATTTAACTACATTTTGTAGTTGAGGAAACGAATACTTGAATACTACCTTTAGAGGGTTGCGACTACATAAGGGGTGGGGAAAATTCCAACTTGTAACATAGTGAAAGTTGGATAGAATATTAGTATTATCATAGATATGTTAAACATTGGAACTAATATTGGGACGGAGTGATATTTAACAATATTTTGTAGTTGACGAAACAATCATTTCAATACTAAGTTGCTACTACACCAGGGGTACGGTTGGACTAATTCCAACTTGTAACTAGTGGAAGTTGGATAGAATATTAATTTTATTATAAATATATGTTAAACATTAGTAAAATGTCTCAAAATACTTGTCATATAAATGGAAACGGAGAGTATATTAAACTGTATATAATTTGTAGTTAACAAAACAATAACTTGGATACTAACCTTAGAGGGTTGCTACTATATCAGGAGTTGGACCAATCCCTACTTGTAACCAGGAAGAACCTCCATCCAAATTCACATCTTTAAGGTTACTCAATTTTGCTTTCTTTGCCTTGCAATTTTCTTCACTACTCAAATCCTTTGTTGAATCCTTGCACTTGTGATTTTGTTTAGTATCAACTTGTTGGTCTGTCCATAGTTGGAGATAGCTTCTTTGGCCTTCATGTTCAAATGGATTATTGTATAGTTTCAGTCCAACTTCATTTGGATTGCCTATTTGTGCTGGAAAATTTAGATCTAGTGGCTGATGAGAGTTGGTAAATAAGGGCTTGTTGTATAGTAATTGTTCTTGGTTGTGATATTGGATTTCTTGAAAAGTAGGTATAAAAGTAGTCTCTGGCAAAATTGATGTTAGCCAATGACATCTTTTGTGTCCACCCAAGGCTTGTCCAGATGAAAAGACGCGATGACAAATCGAGCATTGGTGAACCCTCAATCTCTTTCTTGAAAACGAGCTTGATGATGATGGAGATTGGGACTGAAAAGAGTTAGATTCTTGATGAAAAATTAAATCACTAGGAGAGATCATCGAGTCTTCATCGATGTCATTATCATCATCATCATTGTTGTTGTTGTCGTCGTTAATGTTGTCATCGATTTTTGCAGCATAACACCCTTTAACTTTCTTGTGACTCGCTCTATGTCCCCCTAAAGCTTGGTGGGAGTTAAAAACTTTCTTACATCCTTTACATTGGAACATACCTTTTTCCACTTCTTTAGCCTTGTTTTTAGCCTCCTTGTTGTTTTTATCGGACAAATCATAAGATTTGTTCGATAACATGACTAAACAATTCGCGAGATCTTCTTCTTCTTCTCTTGAAGAATGTTTCTCCTTAACATCATGACCATAATAATACTCCGATTTTTCAACATCTCGATCATCATCACTTGTTGATCGATTGCCCAACATTAATCGATTAGAATTAGCACGGAGATTATACGAGTGTTGCTTCTGACCCTCCGATTTATCCTTTCTAAAGTTATTGATCATATATTTTTGTTCACTAATTTCTTCTCCATAGTTTCTATTAGTAGAATCCCCTGAAGCTCCATGAGATCTCATGTGTCCACCAAGTGCCCCAGCACTATTAAATCCCCTCTTACATATTTTACAATAGTGTACAACACTTGATGGTTCATTTTTTTGGCTATTATTGTCCACCATTTTCACTCCATAAAAGTAACAAAGAAAGTGTTAAAGAATGAGAAAATATAAAGTTTTTGGGAGTAATGCTTTTGTACTAGAGTACTCAAAGAGAAGGGTGGTATAAATAAAGAATTAGTTAGTGACAGTAGCAAAGTGAGGGAAGTTCCTAATTTTTAGTTTAAGTTAGTTGAAAGTGGATGAGAGTTAGAGAGTGAGATCAAGTGAGAGAAAAAAAAGTTTGTTACAAACAGAAAAAAGGTCTGTTTAATATGTGGTTGGGAGATAATTTCTAACTCTCGTGGTTATATACAGCGTTAGTGTTTCTTCAGTCAAAATTTACTCACACATTGTACGTAATTGTACTAAGAAATTTGTAAAGTTAGTGGACTACTTTACTAGTGGGACCTCTATATATGTACGAACATGTACACCAAGAGAAAATCAAAACTAACATTTTAAAGTAAGTATACTCAACTATCCTATAAATGAACACACGTCATTCAAAAATAAAACGAGTATGCTATAGTTTGGAGGCTGAAACAAAAACTTATGATATACATATAAGGAGGTGGCTTATTGGTTAATGAAGTTAATGAAAATAAAAAAGATCGAGGTCCAAATTTTGATAGAAACTATTAATTTTAGGGCAATTTTTCGATTTATCATTTATCTATCTTTTGTGGGCAGATTTACTTGGTATAGTGTCTCAAAGGGCGGGAGAGCAAGGCGAGGCGTTTTATACTAAGCATGGGGCTAGCCGTAAGCCCCGAAATGTTGGGCGTAAGTACCATGGATCTACGGGGCGTAAATCTCATGTATTTTCAATTTATAATTTTATCACTAAAAATAAGCAAAAGCAAAATTTTCATTTTCTGCATAAATTCAAATTAATCACCAATAATATAGTAAAAGTTACTATAATTATTATTTGAGAAAGGTAACAACAAAAAAATGATAATAGCCAAGATAATATTTAAAATGAAATCATCTTCCACTTCATTATCGATCTCCACATCTATTAGTCCTTCCCACCCTCAACTAATATTTGCATTGATTTTTGTTGATATATTTCAAAGAAGGAGAAGGGTAAAAAGTGTAAGACCGGTGACAAAAAATGAATAAAATAGCCTTAGGAACATAGTGCTAGGACACTATCATATAAATTTCGGGCATAATCATTTTAAAAAACTATTTATGGCAGTGTAATTTTCTATGAGAATTTCTTTATTTATTTATATATATGTAAGGAAAAATCACTACGACATGAAAGTATGATAGCACAAAGTATAAATATCATTACACCAGGATCATCATGATCTATAGCAAAAATACTTTTAAAACAACAAAAATCAAATTTAACACCCGAGGCGTATGCTTTTACATCCAGGGCTTACTCTTTGCCCCCGAAGCTTAAGCCCCAAATTCTAGGTTGTACGCCTTTCAGTTGCGCCCCAAAGCGTTTTTTATACGCCCTGCAACTCGCCCCGAGACTAACCCCAAAAACGTTGAAAACATAGTTTGTGCTAATAGAGGTAGCAAATGCTCAATATGCGTGCATGTTGACCGGACATCATTATTATTAAAAAAAAAAAAAAAAAACTTTTGATATAGTTGTGGTTTGGGAATTAATAAAAGAATATCAAGTGGATAATTAATAGAAAACGTATATGCGTCTACATTCAGTGAATGTGGTTGGATGACTATTTCTAACTCTCGTGATTATAGGATTGTATTTCTTCAGTCAAATCAACTCACAGAAAATCACATTGTACGTAATTTATAAGATAAGAAGACTGTTTTACTAGCGACCTCTATATAAGTACGGATACACTAACAGAAAATTCAAAATAAAGCAATACTTTAAAGTAATTTTATTTTACGTAGCCTATGAATGAACATACTCCATTGAAAAAGAAAATGAGTAAACTTGGTTTGGAGGATCGAAACAATAATTTGTGGCATGCACTTAACAATGTGGCTTAGTAGTCAATAAAATTGATTACGTGTCACGATCAGACTAGGGCCATAACGGGTACCCGGGGCTAACCACCGAGCACCACTTATTCTATTACTCATCGTACTCATCCTGCGTTCATTCATTAATCTCGTGCTTATAATCATAGGAGAACCCTTTTTACTTGAAACATATTTACCTTTATGTACATAAGCCCTTCTGCTATCAAAATAATATACATACAATAAGGACATCGTGAGACCATACTACCCACACATACGTATCTACGAGCCTCTACTGGAGTACTAAACATATGGACGGGACAGGACCCCATCGTGCCCACAACATATATGTATATGTATATGTATATGTATATATATATATATATATATATATATATACACACACACACAAAACAATAATACAATGGCACCTCCGGAACAATGGAGTGCTCTTAAAGTCTGCTGATAGCTCCTATGAATATGGATCACCTCCCTGTCTACCTGTGGGCATGAACACAGCGTCCAAATAAAAGGACGTCAGTACGAGCATTGTACTAAGTATGTAAGGCATAAACAACAACAACACATCAATGAAATAAGGAGACATCAAGTGAAGGACAACCTGTAACTGACTTTCAATTTTGATAGAAATAAAGCATGCTAACTCACTTCATAAACATCATCATATCATGTATGCATATCTATATAAGTTGGCCGACCATATTGGTACGGTGTGATCATCATTAGCCCGCGTCCAGGCCTCCCGCGTCCGGGGTAACCATCTCATGCCGTCCACTAGTGGTGTCTGCCCATGCCATCTAGACATGGTGTATACGCTGCCCGCATTAGCGGTGTCTGCCCGGCCATATAGGCGCGGTGTAATATCATCATCATGTACTCATCATAATGCATGCATAGAAACTTAAAGACAACTATACTCTATCAGGGTGACATAAAGTCGTGAACCCCCGATTCCATTATGGAGCGTTCATAAGCATTCTGCCTCACCTTGAAGGAATTGGCACATAAGGTGATTGTATACAATAAACAACATCAATGGATCATGGTTAGAATCATTAGCTTTAGGATCTTTAGACTTAACTCATCATCGTCACTATCATGGTCATTACATATCTCGTTTTTATATCTCATGTTAAGCTCCTTCTAATCATAGGCTCATAATTGCCGGAATGTAAGAAAGTCATTGGAAAATAGGAGAATTCATGCCATGGGAGTCATGCCTTAGAAGGAAGGGACTAGTCTTACATACATTTTCATTTAGCTATTCTATCGCTTGATCGTTCTCCTTCAATGCCCACGTTTCTACCTTCAAGAGAGCTCGTATTGACATTAGCTAATCGATCACATTAACATGCTCAACTAAAGGTAGAGAAAATTAGGCAGCATTTCCTTTGTTTATACAACTTTCCTCATATCATATACCAACTCCCAAACGTCTATAATAACATTCACAATATTATAACCATCAATCTTCATTCACCTACATTATCCACATTTCCCAATTTCACTTTAATTCATCCATAATCATGGTCATAGTACACTACTACGTTTACTCGCATATAATGTTTATCCAATGTTCTTAACATCATTTATAACATAATTATAATCACAACATATCAAGATTCATGACTCATTCCAAACTACTATTCAAAAATGCCACTATTCTCACATTCATGACCCATTTTCTATCTCCTTCTACAATCCAAGTCTTTCAACCTCTCAATACCTTAAACAACATGGAATAATCATAAAACTTACCTTAGATAGTGTAGGAATGAGCCTTGGGTGGAAATACTTCACTTGAGCCAAAACCCTAGTTCACTTCCAATGGGATTTCTTGCCTTGGATGAACCCTAATGAGTTTCTTACACTTGGTTCTCTTGGTTTGATGAAGTTGATCATAAATTTCTCTTGAGTTCTTGTGGAAGGAGTGTGGAGAGCTTTCTAGAGGGTTCTTGAAGTGTGGAGTGAAAAATGAAATGAATGGAATGAAGTTGGGTCCCTTATATTAGTTTTAAACCTGTCCCGACTCAGTTCTACGGACCAACATACGGTCCGTATAATTTATATGGACCGGATGTCTAACCGTAGATTAGGTCCAGAGAGGGCTTCCATTCTGGGCAGAATATACGGCCTAACATACGGCCAATATATTTTATACGGCCAGTATGTTGGGCCGTATAATGCCCAGCTTTTCCGAAACTCGTTCTCGTCGACTCGTTTGATCTCCAATCCTTACGGAACCTTCTTAACACTTGTTTAACACCTCATTAACAATCTAAGGGATGCTATAACTCTTCTCCAAGACATCATTAAGTCACCATTAACTTGTTACTCGTAAATCTCTTCCGATACATAACGTATACCTTGCCTTTCTTGGCAAACTTTCTTCTCTTACCTCGAATGTCTTTGAAATCTCAATTAAGATCATCAAATGCTATTTCTTACTTATTGAAACATCGTATACTTCATGCCCTCCGTTAGTCTATTCGCTGTAAATTAACGGAAAATTTTCCGAGGTGTAAAATTACGTTACTTGGTATACATGTTGGTGAAAGATAACATGTACTCAATTAAATAATTAATGTGTCGAGTGCACAAATTGACCGGAACAATACTATTATATAAGAAAAAATAGGCGCTTATTATATAGTTGTGGCCTAGAAATTAAAGCTTCAGCATTCTAATGTACACACGTTTTTATTTGCAGTGGTTAGAAATGTAAGCCGTGATACTCATTTTATATATTTTTTATAATCATTCGATATCTGGAATCCATTAATTGGATTACGCGTTGAGTAAAGCCATTTAAGAGGGAAATACTACCTGCCAAGATTTTATCCATTTACAGAACTCGAACCCAATATTTGGTTAGGGGGGAGGGATATTATCCCTTCCACCCGACCACCACAAGCTTTGGTGGTTCAACATTTTATTCTCACGCTACTACACCTCTTACTATGTATAATACTAGTAAATCTGTTTGCGCTTCGCGAGGTTATGAAAAACATAAATGAATTCACAAATTTCACAAATTATTGAAGTTAAAGCTTAGAACGTGAGTTCACATACAAGATCAAGTGTAACATCAACTTAGAAACCAAAAGACAACCAAGTAGAATTACACAAAATGAGAAAAATAACTTACTAACCTGTTACAACTTGAAATGATTCTGGAAACTGAGACTATGTACTTTTATGAGTTGTGCCCCATTGGCCAATGTTTTCACAATAAGTTTGTCAATCAACTAAGACTCTGTATTCTCATGAGTTGTGCAGCTATGTGTATTGTAATTTATTACTGTGCACACATATTTATATTAACATGGCTCCATATAAAGTGGAGTAAGCTTTGCAGCCTTGTTGGCACCTGGATAGGTAACCACTTTGCTATGATTCAAGTTGCTGGGTTGCATGTAATGGCCTTTCTGGTATCTAAATAGGCTCTAGAGTCTACCAAAGATGAGTTTTTTTCCAGCTGAGGTGCAGTCCATATGGACTTCCCTGGCCTTGTGCCAGCACCATACGGATGTCTCGTTTATGCAAAATAGCAAACACAAAATTTCTCCAATAAATTTGAAACAACAAGAAACAGTCTAATGTAATAAGAAGTTTAATGGTTCATGAAACAATTATGATAACGGCCACAAAAGATTTGAAGCAAGATTTTTTGAAAGTAACAATTCCATTCAGTTCCTTGCTAGTCACGGATTAGTTGTTATGCAGTTATCTTTCCTGGCCTTCTTGACTACCTTGACAGTAGTCGAGGGAAAATCATTGGAGCTTTTTCGCCTAAATTGAAATCAAAATACTAAAAGGCCTACATAAATTGTGGCACTATTACCAACAGAAACGTAGCGCAACACTGGTTCGTACCAAAATGAATTTTCAAGAACATCCAAAAGGTTCACCATGTACTATGTAATATGTGTAAATTAAATAAAACCAAAACAGAGTTAACTTTCCAAAGGTGAGTCTTTGCCCGGTAAACCTTGAGAAGTTCAAGAATTCCGAAGCAATATCATTAACATAGCAAAATCCTGAGGCCTCTCATTTCTTCGAATCATGCAGAAACCTGTTGATAGAGATGAATTTGAAATACAACTCAAAGTTTATTGCCCCAAGTCGACTATACACTAAAGTTAAGAGGACCAAAAAAAGTTTTACTTCAGCCGAATCATAGGAAAAAGAGGAAAACAAGATGCTATAAAGAAAGAAGAAATTTGCCTGGGAAGAAAAAAAGAGGAGGAGGGCGGGCCTTAATTATTAGAGGACTAAAAGATGTGACGTTTTGTGTTATAAGGAGAAGAAGAGCTGAAGGTCTTTATTTTGGGAGGAAAGAAGCGTCAGTTGCATCTGCTCTAATGGAACACAGTTTTCATCAATTTATAATGGGAAAACGGGAAAAAAAAATGACAAAACAAATAGTAAATCATAATGTTACCCTGATCTGACTTGACAAAAAAAAAAAGGCTTTAGGCATTCCAGACAGAATTAATTTTGTATCATTAAAGATGGGAGAGTAAAAATAGCCTTGTATTGCTGCTGTTACATGGGTTGAGTACTGAAACGGCTAGTTTGGGCTGAATAGAGAAACGGTTTGTTGGGCTTAAATGCAAATGCTAGGGGCAATTCGCAGAATTGCCCTTTTTTTGGGGTGGTATTTAAATTTTGCCTCTCATATTTGTGGTCTTTAAATTTTGCCCTTCGGCTAAAACCCATAGGTTCCAGGTTCGAACCCTCGCTCAGTCAAAAATTTAAAAAAAAATTGCAAAGCAGAGTTTAAATTTCGCTATGCCTCCTCCGGCAGACTTTTAGTCATGTTTAACTAAAAGTCTGCCGGAGGGGACAGACTTTGCCTTGAAGCATATATACATATTTTTTTTTAACTTTTCAAGGTAAACTTTTAGTAATGCCTTAACTAAAAGTGTGCCCCATAAAACATAACTAAAAGTATGCCCCATAAGGCGTAAGTTTTCCTTAAGGCATAACTAAAAGTTTGTCTTATAAGGCAAAGTTTAAATTTTGCTATGCCCCCTCCGGCAGACTTTTAGTTGTGTTTAACTAGAAGTTTGCCGGAGGGGGCAGACTTTTAGTTGTGTTTAACTAAAAGTCTGCCCCTTCCGGCAGACTTTGCCTTGAAGCATATATATATATATATATAATTTACTTCTCAGTGTACCCCAAAAACATAACTAAAAGTATGCCCATAAGGCGAAACTTTTCCTTAAGGCATAACTTAAACTTTGCCTTATAAGGCAAAATCTATGCCTTAAGAAAAGTTCTTGCCTTATGGGGCATAATTTTGTTATGCCTTAACTAAAATTCTGCCCTATAAGGCATAACTAAACTATGTCTTAGGAAAAATTCTGCCTTATGGGGCAGACTTTTAGTTATGCCGGATTCGGCATAACTTTAGCTTTTCCTTAAAGATTGTATGCTGGATCCGGCATACACTCCCCCAGTCCTGTCTGGCGAAATTATTTTTTTATTTTATGCCTGAGCGGGGGTTCGAACCCAGAACTTCATATATTTGCCCACCTTTCCAAGCAAAAGGCAAAACTTAAAGACCACAAATATGAGGGGCAAAATTTAAAGACCACAAATTAAAAGGGCAAAATTTAAAGACCACCCCAAAAGAAGGGCAATCCGCGCAAAAAAATGAATGCTACGTGGGCTGAGGCATTTGTTATTAGTTTAATTTGTTTAAGTACTATATTATTGTGTTGCATAGGAAAATGGAGGAAAAAATGTCAAAAAAAAGGAGAAAAAAGAAAAATACAATTGTTGGCCATACAGAGGTGTCACATCACCTTATCCAATTGAATCGAGTTAAAAAAAAAAGTTATTTTTCCAGTTGAATATTATAGATTTTTGAAGTTATGTAGCATCAAAGAAAGGCAAAGCTCATAATTTGGTTAATTAACCCAATCAAACTGACAAAAGATTTTTCTTCTATTTATCACGCATATCTCTGGCCTACCATACCCAAAAAAGACGAATTTTTTTAAAATGTGCCCCATACAATTGACATTAAATGTGTAAGGCTTCTTTTTTGTGAGACAAAAGAATAAACCCAAAATTTGTGGATCCAAATGTGTAAGAAGCGGGTCTACTTTTTTATCTCACAAAAAAGAGCCATAGTAAAACTTTTCAAAAAAAAAAAAAAGACATCCTTTTGTGTTTTGATATGTTTGCTTATATGTCAATTTGAACTACTTAGAGGCCGTAACATACAAAGTCACTCAACTATGAGTAATGATCCTCAAAATCATGTTTCTTTTTTTTATTTTTAACAACAAAATCACCTAACTTTCCCTATATCACATTAAAAGTCACTCGATTAATATTTGGCCAACAAAATATGACATGACATTAAATCTAGTCAACATGGGCTTTTTCTTATTCTTTTTCTCAGTCCACATGGCAATAAGACCTGACCCGGCCCAAACCCGTAATTCAAATTAACCCTTATTAACTCTATTCAGTTGGACAAAATCACGATGGAAACTTTTTGCTCTCACCAAAAATTCAGAACTTGAAACGACTGGTGTATTGAAGTAAAAAGCTATGAAAACTCAAAGAAAGGGGTTCAGCTCTTCCCCACAGGCATTATTAAATGTGAAAATGGACCACTATGCCGACGGTGCTGCACGGAACATTAGAGAAAACGAGGTGCTCCTATTCTGAATAATTATTTGTTCTAGCAATATGTGATAGAAGTATGATTTATGGGTCAGAAGGGATGGCCAGACTTCATGAACAAAATTTACTTAATGTCGTTAAGAAAACTCTTATGGACTTCGCCCGAGAGAAGGACAACACGATTTTAATGAAATGACGGGTCAATCTTTTTTCAAAGAGAGTGAAGCTCTATTTTAATTAAGAGAGAACAAGGTTAATTTGGGTTTGGATCGGGTCGGATTTATTGCCACGTGGACTGAGAAAAAAAAAGTCAATGTGGACTAAATTAAAAGTCATGTCATATTTTGTTAGCCAAATATTAATTGAGCGACTTTTGAAGTGATATTGGGAAAGTTGGGTGACCTTATTGTTAAAAAAAAAAAAAACTTTGAGAGACCATTACTCATAAGTGAGTGACCTTCTATTACTATCTCGAACTACATAGGTTGTCCAAATTGGCTCAAGTTCTTATATATGCGTGTGTGTGTGTAACCAGTCCAATCTGCTCAAACTTGGACGAATTGAATGATAATATTTTCGGGGCTGAATTTGACACCCGTAATTTCATAATTTAAACAGGATTATCCTTGTGTTGAAGCATGACTTAGTACGTATTTCTATCAAAAAGAGGCTAATTTACTAGGAGTACTGATTGTGACAATATCATCATTGATCCAATCCCCTGTCCCGGAGGTTATATATATATATATATATATAAGTTTTTACAAAAAGATCATTTGCATATGTGATCAAAATCTACCATTTTCTGCTTCCAAAAGTGAATAAAAATAAAACTATGGTCAAGTGAATAGGGGCTTTAGAACCAGATATAGAGCAACATCATGTTGATTCTCATATTCCTTCATGCTACTGCAAAAATAACTACGCCTCAATCCCAAATATGTTAGAGTCAGCTATATTCCGTCATGCTACTGCAAAAATAAAAGACATTACTAGGATTTGAACTTGCAATATTTCAAACTGCAACTATCATAAAGCTTTCTATACATTATATATTATATATCTACTTCTACTACAAACAAGCTCGCTCGCTCTTTCTCTAAGTTGATTTCTAATTGTATATACACAAACTAATTAATATACAGAATACAAGGAGCAATAAGAAGAAATTTAATGTAAAAGAGGCTTCTCCACATCGTACTCACTTTCTGATGAAGAGTTGGACATATTATTATTTAGAAATCCTTCTTTCCTTTTAGCCCATAGCACGAAATATAGACCCGTAAACATCAGAAACATACCAGCAAGGCTGCAAAAATTAAGAAGTTAAGTCATTTTAATTAAGTTTAAATTTGATGCAATTGAAGAAAAAAAGAACTAAAGTGAAAATTTCATATATGTACACGGTGTTTAATTTACCTTCCAATTGTTATTGTGTCCCTTAATGTGACAGCAGAAAGAACCACAGTCAACACAGTTCCAACAGGACTAAATACAGATACTAACACTGGCCCTCTTTTCTTCATTGCCCAATTATTGAAACTCACACATGCTCCACTAACAATACCTGCCTATTATAAACCACAAACAGTACACAATGTAAAAAAAAAAAATCAACGATTTAACTTATATACGTTAATGCTGTAAATATGTCTATCTGGTCACTACCACAGTTTAAGTGTCTATGTTAAAGTGTAGAGTATCGAGGGATTGATGAAGTACCAATACTGAGTAGCCAACTAAATCGCGGATACTTAAGAGGGGCAATCCAATCTCCAAGGAACCTTGTTGAATAAATTGTACAAATCCAGTCAATACCATGCCTATAAGTGAAGTTATAGCACACAATGAGATTGGTGCCGGAAAATTTCCGAGTGTTGCTGCCTGTAAGTTCAAATTATTTTATAAACACTTCATGAAAGACGAATTAAACTAGTAAAATTGCTGAGTAATCTTCTCTGTATCGTTTCAATTTTTATATTTTGTGTACCTGTAAGACGATATTGCTCGATAACACGACAATAGCTGCCATGAGGTACAATGAACCTTTGATCTTCTCTGAGTCAAACAAGTTGTCCTTGTGATCAGGATGTGAAGATGGTAAATCTTTTTGGGATTTTGTGCTATCTTGCATTAGGCTCATCAATATAGCCCCCGTAACACACAATAATGTCCCTGCAATTTTAGCTCTGCTGTATTTGCATCTTAGCTCCACTTTCTCTAATCTGCACATAGAAATTAGCTTGAAACTAATATAGAGTACGGAACAAGAATAATAACGCCTCAATCTTTAGCAAATTAGGATCAGCTATATAAATTCTCATTGTTCGTGTCGCTCTCAGCTACTTGTTTCAGCTGGGAAGACTCAAGATTTATTTTCCCTTTATTCTGTTTCATATATATATATATATATTTAGTCATTCATACCACTAAAAAAAATAAAGGAATTAGCTACGAAATCTGTCACGAATCTGCCGCTAAATAGCTCGTAGCTGACAAGATTTTTTTGATAATCCGTCACCAATAACGTCGTTAAATTTGCAACGAATTTTTGTTGTTTAATGACAGAAGTTATCCGTCACTAATTCCTGTATGCAAAATTGATATGCAAACACAAAAGAAGAGTTAAATGAAATTGGAAGGTAGAATACCCAAATGCCCAAGCAATGAGAAAGATGAGTCCTGGTGCAAGATTTGGCATAGCTGTTGCCATTGCAGGTGAAGTAAGTTTGATTCCCTTCATGAACAAAGATTGGAATAATGTAACCCTTCCAAACAAACAAGAATTTGATGAGCTAATAGGATATAGCCAATGCTAAAACTAAAAGGCAACAGGATCAAAATTTATGTTGCTGGAATGTCTAAATATGATGTCAATCCTCAAAGATGCACTATGTTTGGAAAATTTCATACACGTCCAGCAATATTTTTAAAGAGTCCGAGCAACATAGATAAAAAATACCCAAAAATCTTAATTCTACCATGCTATAATTTGTTTGCCACTTGACCACTAGCTAGCTCCAACTTGAAGTATATATCGGATGATAAAACTAAGATTTATCGTAGAAGGATAAATTTGGACATTTCCACAACTTTGGATTAAAGTCGTACGTATTAAACTAACTAGTTCCTAAAATCATCCTATAATTTTCATTACATACAAATGATTTTCGTTTCCCATCAATAAAGGGAAATAAAATGAGGTGGGTGGGGGTGAGGGAGAACAATGAGAAGGAGCAAAAGAAGAAAAATTATTACCCTCCAAATGAAATAAGAAATAGTTGAATCAATAACTTCAAACTCATTTGCCTGGGCCATTGAATCCTGCATGCAACATTAATATGCAAACATAGGCAAAACTCTTAAGAAAGTTTGCCAATAAATTAGTATATTAATCTGACAATTAATGAAATAGAAAGAGATAAAGAAAATTAGTACCTTTCAAACATGAAGGAAAAGGGACAAAGGATGAGAAAAGTGGCCAATGAAGACAAGATTATGAGAGATGAAGGCTTGAAACCTAACAACATAAGATAACTAGAAACAACTGAATTTCCTGCATACATGAATTGTACCCCTATTAATCCTCCTATTATTGCAAAATCTTCAAAAAAATCCCTCTTTCTACTTGAAGATCCCATAATTATGTTTTCTCTTTGTTCACAAAGAAGAAATTTCCAATATTTCTCTGGCTTAATTTGTCCTTCTTTGGCTTTGTTCACAAAAACAATTCCGACCCCTCTGGTTTAATTTGTCCTTCTTCGCCTTTGTTCACGAAGAAATTATGATCCCTCTGGCTTAAGTTGCCTTCTTTGCATTTGTTCATAAATAATTTCTGATCCGTCTGGCTTAATTTGTCCTTCTTTTTCTTCCTTTACCTATTCATGCATGCATGCATGAAAAATAAAAATAAAGAAGACACTTTCTTTCTTCTCTAACTATTTTTCCAAAATAATTAATTGGTAGTATCTCCTTTTTGCTTTTCTTTTCCTCTTCAGCTAACATTCAGAGAAGAAACACAACCAACATTCTTCCAATGATCTACCTGTCAAGGTTCTTGTCAAAGAGGCCATATATGATTAATAATGGCACATTCCCTGTAATAGGGAATCGATAATAATAGTATTTGATAATGACGTCTTTCTTTTTTTTTTAAAAAAAAAATTAATCTTTTTTACCACATTTCTTTTGCTCAGAATTGTACTTACTATCTATAATTTCCCTTCATATATTTGTGGTGATAATCTTCTTTCTAGTGTTTGTTTGGTCCGTCCAAATCCTTTGGCTATTGATATCTCAAAAATCGAACAAGCTATTTGTTTTTCAAGGAATGCCTTACTACGATAATAGTATTTTTGTTCCCCCCTGTTATAGTAAATTCGTCGAATATTGATTCTTGTGATAAGGAATGCCTTCTGTTCTCCTAGGGTTCTTTTTATAGCAATTCTGAAATATTTTTTAGTTATACTCCCTTTGTTTCAATTTATGTGATATACTTTTTTTTTTAATTGGTCTAAAAAAGAATGATAAGTTTTTATATTTAAAAATACTTTAATTTAAAACTTTTCCTTTTACTCTTAATGAAATTATTGATAGTCACACAAATATCTATGACTTATTTTAGACCACAAGTTTTAAAAGTATTTCCTTTTTTCTTATTCCTTACCTAATCGAATTATATCAGATAAATTGAAACGGATGGAGTAGCTTTAGTCTCGTTAAAAGCTCACTAAATTGGAAGAAAACGTTAGGGAATGCTATATAAGAATTGACACTTACATGTTATATATGCATATATAGAATAAGCTCAAAGTTTCCTAGACTTATTACATGTCAAGATCTTACAAACAAAATTATGCATACAAAATTATACAAAAAGTTCATCAACTTTGAACTAATCAAGAAATGCTCTATCCAACAACTGTGCAAAAAGCAGCAAAATTGTTCCTTCTTCTCTAAGTCCATTAGCACCACTACAAAAACCCAACAAAAAGATGACTTTAATTCAAAAAACATATTTATTTCCAATGACCTTAATTCTGAAATAGCCCTGCTTAATGACTTTCAAATGTTAAACTCTGGTTCAAAGCCTAATGCTTATACTCTGGTTCACTTGACCCGATCATGTACAAATCTTGGTTGGTTGTCACATAGTGAACAGCTTCATTGCTACATTTTAAAATCAGGGTATGTCAACAGTGTCTTTGTTACTACATCTTTGGTCAATTTCTATGTGAAAACTCAGCTTTTGAGTAATGCACAACAACTGTTTGATGAAATGACTGAACCAAATGTAGTTACTTGGGCTACGTTGATATCGGGTTATGTTCGTTCTGGGCAGTTTACTGCTGCTCTGAACTTGTTTATTCAGCTGGAAAGATCGGAACTTTGTTCCGATTCATACTCTTTTACAGCTACTCTATCTGCATGTGGATCACTCGGTTTAGTACAGCTAGGAAAATCAATACATTCCAAGATTGTGAAATTTGGTGTTGAGTGTAGCATTGTGGTGTTAAATTCTTTGATTGACATGTATGGAAAATGTGGTTCTGTTGAAGAATCAACTAGGGTGTTTAATAGTATGATGGAGAAGGATACGATTTCTTGGAATTCAGTTATTGCAGCAAATGCAAGAAACAACAGGCTTGATCAGGCATTTGATTTCTTGCGTCAAATGCCTGAACCTGATACTGTTTCATATAATGAGGTAATTAGTGGTGTGGCACAGTTTGGTAACATAGAAGATGCTGTTGGTATGTTATATAGGATACCGAGCTCGAACTCATCATCATGGAATTCGATAATCACAGGATATGTAAACCGAGGCAGAGCACAAGAAGCTCTGCGGTTTTTTCAAAACATGCATCTTAGTAATGTTCTCATGGATCAATTCACCTTTTCAAGTATATTAAGTGGCATTGCGAATATAGCAGCTATAACATGGGGAAGGTTGATGCATTGTTGCACAGTGAAGTATGGTGTGAATGAGACTGTTGTTGTTGGAACTGCACTCATTGACATGTATTCTAAATGTGGGCAGATGAATGAAGCTGACGCTCTGTTTAGATCGCTCCCTCAGAAGAATCTAATAACCTGGAACACGATTATATCTGGACATGCTCATAACGGGAACTCAAATGAAGTGATCCGGTTGTTTGAGCAGTTGAAATTGGTGAAAGATTTACAACCGGATGGTATTACATTCTTGAATGTCTTGGCTGCATGTTGGCATAACAAAATGTCTTTCAAGGCAGCAAATGAGTATTTCGAATTGATGGTCAAGGAGTATGAGATATGTCCTATGCCGGAACATTGTTCTTCAATGATAGGGCTAATGGGACAAGAAGGGGATGTGAGTAAGGCAGAGAAAATGATATATGAACTGGGATTTGAAAACTGTGGATTAATTTGGAAGGCATTACTAGGTGCTTCTCTCACTTGTGGGGATATAAAGATAGCAGAAGTGGCTGCTGCAAAGGTGATAGAATTGGAAGGTGATAACGAGTTTGTCTATGTACTAATGTCTAACATGTACGCATTGCATAGAAAGTGGATAGATGTTGGTGGCATGAGGGAGCAGATGAAGGAGAAAAGAGTGAGAAAAGAAGCTGGTCGGAGTTGGATTGAAGTGGAAAACTCAAATCTAATTCCATCTATTATGTGACAGAAAGATGATACGATGTCCAGGTTCATGGAACTACTGTTCGAGAAATTAGATCCTTTTTTGTGTCACAAATCGAAGCACTTGATGTCCCATATACAAAGACTAAAAAGAACATGACCCACCTTCAACCTCCATTGACAAACGATGTAGCTATTAAAACAGTAAAGATGAAGATTAAACATGTTGCTGAATTGGGAATGCCTGTTTGTCCACTACGTTGGTGCGTTTATCCATTAACACTTCCAACAGAAACACTAACCTATCATGGAGAAAAGAGTGAATGTTCATTCTCCATCCCTTATCATTGCTTGGTTGGCAAGTGGCAGTACTACGAGTACAATGATAAATGCTAAGTTGCCATGATATCTAGGAGATTAAAATGCCTGATCTAATCATGCTTGAAGACAACAAAAGTACATTTAGCGCCTCAATTATTCCACTAAATACATGTAGCCTCTCACCTCACCCGCACCACTTTGCCTATGAACTCTACCTATCAAAGCTTATCCATGTCAAAAAGCATGTACTTTGACCGAACCAGTAACGGCAAGTCCTTTTTGCTCATGTTCAGTGCTCGTCCATGTATTAATCTACTTCAATAATATCATTCCGCTGCTTGCATGCGTATGTGTTTAATCATTGCAGTTGGCATCTTGATAATAAAAATAACATATCATGTTCACAGCCAAAAAATAACTGGCAAGAAATCTTCATTATTCAACATCTGTTAAACTCAACCTTTTCCTTCTCAGCATAACAAATTGACCGAAAAAACAAAGAAATTTTGGAAAACCCTTTGTTCTACAACACAAAAACTCTTCCATTCTCAGTATAACAAATTGGCGCAAGAAAGAAATAATGATTATCCAATAGTAAGATCCCGATTAATCGAGGAATCAGAAGTAGAATTAACAGCAAAACCAGCTGAAAGTTTGATACAATCAAATATTGTTACCACTTATGTAAGCAGTCATTAAACAGAACTGTCTTGTCTAGGACAAAATCTTCCTTTCCAGTCAAAGATTTGACAACTTTCTTTAACAATCTGCTAACGAAGTCACCTTGGTACCGAGAGACCCAGCTCTATTGCAACAAACAACAAAAGACTCGTATCAGGAGAAATTATAAACAGTCAAAGTACACATTCAAATATCAAAACTAGGTTAGGTTAGGTCCTTAAATCAGTCAAATACATTTTATTGCAGATACAGTTGCCACCAAAAGAAAAACTTAACCTACGGTGTTACATACAAGACAAATTTGTGTTCTAGTATTTGAAAAAGAAAAGGGGAGGCTCTCTGATGCATCTTTTTCTCTACAATAAACAGATGACACGTCTGAAAACATGGTTAAAGCCAAGGCAAAATATCTCGTAGCTAAATTCAAGCAGATACAACCTCCTTCTGAAGAGCAAAAAATTTCACGTTCCTTCAGTATCATCTGGGAAAACGAAAATTCTTGTTACCAAAATAGGCTTTGTCAAATAGGGGCATAATAGCTTAACATAAAAACAACTGAAGTCAGAAAATTATTTTATGCAAAAAGACCCCTGGAGGATTTTGTTTTCCTTTTCGACAGTATCCAAGAGTTGACAGTCAAAGAATGGTTGTCTCTTAGCAGATACTTTGGCCTACACAATCTGAAAGGCAACAGCTATGTTTTCCCACTTTCCTAAACCCTTCCAAGAAAGATCAAAGTTTCACTCACCAAGACACAATTTGAAAGGCAACAGCTATATATTCCCACTTTCCTAAACCCTTCCAAGAAAGATCAAAGTCTCACTCACCAGATTAATGGGTCAAGGGATTCTACACTATATTATTTAAAATCAAAGAGCATTGAAGTCGTTAAAGATTAATTTTTTAATGAGAAAAATGCATGAAGTTGTTAAAGATTAATCATTAATACATTAAGTCTGCTCCTTGTATTCTCCTAATAGGCTCCACTTATATCTATCAGTCATAGCAGGACACTCAAAGATAAAACTAGACTGGCGGCTGATTTCATTATAGACCTGTAGTTGGGTTTACAGTGAGATCATTTTCATAGTCAAGATTGCTATGATTCTTGGGAGCATTTCTAATGCTGGTATTGACTTAGAAGTGTATATATACATATGTAAGCAGATATGGAATTGTTATGACCTTAAAGTCCCTTCAAAGCTTCTCAGACAGATAAAAAAGAAATGCAAACCACAGGAAGACAAATAGTGGATGAGAGCATGAAAGAGAAACTACTCCTCTATCCCAAGCAAGTTGGCATCGGCTCTATGAAGATTATTTACTTAATTAAGTATTGCTGAACACATCATTTGTTTACCCTAAAAAAGGCCTAAAATGACATGGTTCCTAATAATGTTAAACAGTCTCGCCACAAGACTGAAACATCAGCTCTTACAATATCCTCCTCACTCTAACTCCCATGCAGAGCCCCCACTAAGATGCTTAAAACATGGAAAATTATTCCACTAACAGATGATTTAGGTGTGATTATGAGCTTTCAATTTGCAGTGTGAATCTTAAACTATGGAATCACTTGAAAGCAATGGAGCTCCAGAACCATATTCTCAGAACATTACCCATAAAATCAACCTCTTTAAATGGTCAGATACAGAAACACAGTTTTCCAGATAACCCCAAGTGGTACTTTGAGAACTAGGTAAAACAATATAATCAACGACAAGATAATAAAATTTTATTCATTCAGAAAGCTTTTTAATTTTTTACATTCAGTAATTGCATGTGAAGGTTAATGACTGCCTGAAACAGAATTCATTTCCGTCCTACTCAATTAATTACTTTCTTAAGACTGATGATAAAACTTGGTGCTAAGATAGGAACGCACTTAAGCAAAATAGGAAGGCCAGTCAGTCATATCCCAGTCTATTTCTTTCATGCTTTTGGAAAGTCATGTGCCTGCAGGAACCAAATATTCCAGTCAGATAGCTGATCAAAACCTTCCACCTCAAAATATATGCCCATTTTGGTTATACTAGGGTGTTCAAGATATTCAAATTTTTTTGCAAGCAAAGTTTCAGTAAATATATTAGCTAACATAGAGAAGAACAAGCATGAAAAGATTTATATTTGGTTCATTTTAGAAGTGAAAGGTTTCAGTCCAAACCAACTTCGACTGCAATTGCTTAACAGGGGGAAAAACCATGCCAGCCCAGAAAGTTTTAGAGCTTTAATGACTAATCAGCAGAAGCCCCTGTTTTTCAAGAATCCCATTACATACCCTTTACAGCCAGTCAACCATCACCACCACCCTTCCCCAGAAGAGGAAACCAACAATATTTAAGAAAAAACAGTTTCCACTTGCATGAATATCTATAAATATGAATAAAGTAGGTGTTTAACATCAAAATAGGTGTTTAGCAACAAATAAAGACTACGAGCCTGTTTGGATTGGCTTATAAGTTGGTCAAACCAGCTTATAAGCCATTTTTAACTTATTTGGGTGTTCGGTAAAATAGAAAACAGCTTAAATTAAGTAAAAAAATGCTTAAAATAAGCCAAAACCAAGAAGTTGCTCAACCCCAACCTTTTTTTTTTTTTTTGGCTTAAAAGCCATTTTGATTTGACCAACAAATTTACCCTTTTATCCCTTATATTTTCTGTTAATTCCAATACTACCCTTACTTCTAAAAACTCTTTAAGCACTTTTATCCAAACACGAAACTGCTTATTTATAAAATAACTTTCAGCACTTAAAAAGAAGCCACTTTTTTTCAGCTAATCCAAACAGGCTCTACAACTTATTCTGTTTCACCCAACTTGATCTGTTTTACTTTTTAAAAAAGATTAGTAACATAATTTTCAGAAGTCAATAATGAAAAGCTCCAATTTAAATTTTCACGCCAAATAATTTGTGGTTCCATCCTTGTTAGTTGCTAGTTCTTATCCAATTTAAATTTTCACGCCAAATAATTTGCGGTTCCATCCTTGTTAATTGCTAGTTCTTAATTACTTGACAAGGTAAAACCACAGCTGCACAACCATATAGTTCTGATCATAGACGTATAGAGAGAATAGGTTTCACCATCTCACTTCTACTTTGTTGGTTTTCCGTTCATGTTAAAGAAATATTTCTTTCAGAATCCTCTTTATTTTTCTGCAGTACAACTGGGCAGACAAAACACTATTCGGTGAATCCATTACTGTTGTAAGTCACTACTTACAATAACAAACCTGTGAAAGTGAAAGAAATTATATGGTACTTGTCTGCCTCATCCTATGTAGAAGCCTAGAAGGAGCTAGTAAGGCAAGGATGATATGTCACACTCCTCAGCAATTTCTACTAAATAGGATATACTCTCCCACACATTTTTTATGATAAAAGGAAGGGAGGAGGGAAGTCATTCCACAAGAGCTTTTTTGCCCTTCTCCACATAATATGTCCTATCTTTAACACAAAATGCAAGAAACAGATGCACAATATCTAAATATTTCTCAAATTACATGAAGCTGGTGCAAAGTGTAGATATACCTACTTCTGACATAATAAAAGAAGTGTAGGTAGATGGTCAAAAGATATAGGTATAGCTAATTACCTAAATAACACTGGCACGTTTTAATAGGAGAAGTAGGGAAGAGCACCAGAATAGGCAAAATACTAAACTATTTCTCAAACATCTTTAAAGAGCACTCTATATGTTTCAGTATAAGGAAGATTGACAAAGTCATTGAGCCAATTGAAGACTGTGCAACTCTAACTCGAATTCTGCTTGGTATGGGTAATTCCTCTCATATGGTTTTGTACATTCCAAGTAATGATAATATTGGTTTGCCATTCTTCGGCAGTTCTACATACAGTCACCTTTTTACCGTTTGGATAGTGTATTCATAAGGGACCTGGTTTTGATTGCAAGTAAATTCATGAAATCTCTCCCATACTGAATTTCCTTTTGATATTAACAATTGTTAGTGATTTCAGCATTTAAGAAATTCCTCCTACTCCAGGAACGGATTCGATTTTAAATTTCAATTATAACATCCATAGAAACAAATACCACAAGAAAGAAAAGTATAAATTAACAACCATGTACAAACAGTAAGAACAAGCACATACTTTTTTTTATTTTGGGGGAGTAATAAATGAACAATGCTAGAGGTCTGGAGAGGTGCAGCAAAGAGTACCCTGTGAAAGAGCTCTGCAACTCCTCGATGTTGAGCTCAGGCATGACGTCATCCTCGCTGTAGCAACTGCATTGTGTAGTGGCAACATAGACTGCAATCCTCCCAGCTCCGACGGAATTCTGCAAAAATGCAGAACAAAATATAACCAAAAAACGAGAAAAATAGTAAGTGGTCGTTTAGTAGGGTGTATTAGGTAGAATAGTGCTGGCATAAAATATTTGTACAGTGTATGGTTGCAAATTTAAGTCTAGCACAACTAATACTAGTATTACTTACACACCCTATTCAGTACTATTCTTATGCATAATAAACCATGGCATTAACAATACCAGTACTATTCTTATACTTATACATCCTATTTAGTACTCCCTTCGGTAGGTGTAAATTCAGAAGAAAATAAAGTTAATTCCTTCTTGAATTTTTTTTTTTTGTTAAATCAAATAAAGTTAATTCCTTCTTGATTATGTAAGCGGACACTAATTATAAACCAGAGGGAGTACTATTTAAAAATTATGCAATGCGTGTTATTTTTAAAACAACAAACCAAAACAGTCGATAAGAAATAATATCAGCATAACTAATCCCAGTATTATTTGTCTCCGAAAGTGCAATCAATCAACTATGCCCCAATTCCAAATCAGTCCGTTCAGCTATATGAATCCTTTGTATCCATTGTACAATAATAGAACTAAAAATATGCAACGTAATTTGACTATATCCGGACATATAATTGGCTAAGTAACTGTAGAGCTGAAACATATACAGCTGAGAATTTAACGAAATGATACAATAAAATTTAAGTAACAATAGGATACAATGTAGTAATAGATAACGACCATCCAAACAAGCTGTAAAAACAATTTAACCATAGTAAAATAATTGTACCTTGAAATGGAGAAACGTCGAAGAGGAGACGAAGTAGATCTGGTTGAAGCAGAGAAACTAGAAAACGACGTCGTAGAAGGAGCTGATTGGGAATTGAGTTTAATTGCAGATCTGATTGAAGAAATTGAAGCCCTATTTATAATTCTACTACACCTTGAAGCCATTATTGTAGAGAATTCGTAACAGAGCCAAAGCGCAAAAGAGAATGGTAGAGTTTTGGGTAAGATCTCGGGTTTAGGGTTTTAGTTCAAAGTCTTTGTCCAAATTCGTCGTTTCGGTCCCTGTAGTTTGTTGTTAATGTGTTAGGTACATATGTTTTTAGATGTCTTAACTTCAGTCCTTTCTTTGTTAGGAATTTCATGTAAAGTCCACCACTCGATTGCAAAATGTGGTTCTTTTTAGATCGAATTTCAATCTTGCCAAGCATTTTGCGGGGATTTTATAAGGTATTGTGAAGGTTAAAGTTATATCGATTTCGTCGAATGTTTCAAAGAAGAAAAAATGATGTGATTGTAATAAGTGATGGATTTGATAGGACGTTGAAGAAATGAAGAAAGCGCGTAATTTAATTTTGAAGATGAAAAGTCTTTAACTAAAGTCTAACAATTAGAAGTAACAATATAAACTTGTATAAACTTTACCTAAAAGAGCACTTTACTAGTATGTCTTTATGGCAGCCCCAATCTCCTTCCATCAAATTGACGACTTTAGGAATGAAAAATTGAAGCACATATTTTTTCCTAATAAAGGGTCATCTTCGATAGGACAAGCTATATAGAATAGCCCGAAGGGATCAATCCATAAAATCATACTATTAATTATACAGAAAACGTAGGCTCCTACTCTTATGACATGACTAAATCAATCTAAAATGAAGAAAATAGATTCAATTATTAGTAATAATAAGTACGGAAAAACACATTCACAATCTGAGTTTCACACATATAAACAAATAACAAGTCAAAACACAACAAATAGTAACTACACTTTCTTAACTCCACAAGTCCACATAATATATGAGTTTACGGTTGACCTCTCCTTTACAAGTTACCGTAGTCATGTTAATACATGCCATCTACGTTTTTAGCTCTATTTCTTATTTTTCTAGCATCATTTTCCATTCATTATGTGGCTTTGCCATTATAGAGAATATATGAGTTTGAATATAATAGTCAAAATAGCTAATTAATATTGTGCAAATTTTAAAACTGGCGGGTAACTTTTTTTTGGAACATCATTAAAATTTCTATAAAAGACACAGAAACACCGTACTGAGAAGTATAATTTGAATATTTCAAAATATCTTTAAGCTGCTAGAGAGGCACATGTCTCTTTAAATAGTAATACAATATGATATATAATGAGAAATAAAGTGTCAAAATTTCCTGATCTCTATATATTATAGTTTGTCAATTTCAATATCGTAAATTTGTTCATAATACATTTCTTTCCTTAGTTTTTTTTAATAGTATAAACCACCTTATCTCCCTAAACAACTAAGCAAACTAGTACTTAATTAATGATGGAAATTCAGATTGCTCACTTTGAAATTAGATTTTTTTTCCGTCGACTTTCTTACTAACCTAATCTTGTTATTAACCAATTCTTGTTAAGAACAATAAAGAAATGAAGAATAATATTTCGGAATGTGCAAGAATGGTAAAAACTCACTTGCATGTGATGTTTATATCAAATCAATGAACATATTCTTACTTTAATTTTTAACTACTAAGCTTAAATTGCTCGCTTTGTTATACAAATATTAATCGTCCGATAAAATATCCTCTGTCCACTAATTCCCCACTAAATACAGAGAACTTTCCATTAAGTTTCTATTTTCACTCCATCAAAAAGTAAATTAAAAAACAGAAGACCAAAACTTCCCACTAAAGTCAAAAAGGTAAACGAGCTTTCAATTCTTCTTTGACTCTTTTATCTTCCTTCTATAGTTCAACCTAACAAGAAATGATTCACAGAGAATATAAAAAGGACCTTTAATCCATCATCAAAGAATGTTCTTTACTTTCTTTTCCTGTGTAAAATATCTTTACAACAACAACATCTTATCCATCACTAACTTGTAAATTAAGTATAACCATCCAAAAAATAATTAAAAAAAGAAATTAAACAAGAGCAATCAAATCATAAACACAATGAAAACACCAAAGCCACCAACCCAAAAAAAGTATTGGTCCACTTTGAAGTTCTTCTTCTATTTGATGATGACATGTCATGCTCCAATGATGACGTGTACTTAAAATTCGGGTTTGACCCATATAAAGCCTGGACTCCTTCCACGTCATCAAGCTTTAAATCCCTTTTCTTCGTTCTTGGGCTTAAACTTGGGTACATTACTGCATTCTTAACCGAAGAATGAGCAAGCCCAAGTACATGCCCAATCTCATGGGTAACAACTGATTCTAAATCAACTGCAACTCTTGACCGTTGATCATCAAAATCAACGGCCCATGTTTCAGCTGCATCTAAATGAAACTTCCCATTTTCCGGTGAAAAAGCATGAGCTAACACTCCTAACACTCCATCAAACGGCTCTCCGTCACCGTGATCACCGTGATAAAACCCGATCTTAATATCCGCGCTGGAATAATCGTCCGCTTCCGTGAAATTCACGGGAATCGCGGACGACCACCGCGAAAAAGACCGTTGAAAAACGGTCTTAATTACCGATTCATCGATGTAATCGATCATCGAATTCGGAGAAAAAGCGTACGATAATATCATAGGTGACGTTTTTGTCCACCTAGGTCTACCGTAAAAATACGCGTAATTTTTCGTAGTATGTAATAACGAACTGTGATCATGATCATGATCATGAGCTGAATCACTCATACCGCAACGTGGCAACATAATTTCGTTCACAGTTTCATCGTCTAATTTTCCGGTGACTGTTAAACCGAGGTTTTTTTGGTAATTTAGTACTGCAGACTCTAAATCTTCGTCGAAAAAATCGGTGAAATTTTGATTTGGAATTGATAAATATCCGAATCGTTGGAAGTATTTTTTGAGCTCAGACATACCGGTGACCTGAGTACCTTTTCCGGCATCGAGGAATTTAACGAAAGCATGCCACGTGGCATTTTGAATATTATCGGTGAGTTCTGTTAAAGGATCGTTTTGCTGTAGTATTCTGGCGGGAAAAGAAGGAAGCGAAAAGAGAAGAAAGAACAGAGCAAAAGTGTGATAATACATGAAGGTTAGTTTTTCCTGTTGGATTATGGAGTAGTTTTTTTTTTGTTGTTGGGGGGATTTACAAAGAGATTTGAGAGGCCTTTATTAGAAGCAATGGATATGTTTAATCAGTTATATATAGTTACTTGAAAATAATTCTACTATACTTTATAATAGTACCAAAAGGAGGAAGTTTTGTTGGTTAATAGAGATAAGAAGGAGGTACAAGAAATTAAAATAGTTTGAGAGGAAGCTATGAAGATTCTTTCGTGTGTGCCTTTTCTATTGAGATTCTGACTTTTCATGAATGCAATTGGTGGGTGAACCACTGTATTTGGTATCCTATATTTTAAGAAAACTCGTTTAAAATTAATTTTAAGTTATAGAAATGATAGTATTACTTTTGAGGGGTTTGATTATGACAAAATTAATTTTTTTATGCTGTTTGCGTATTCATTGGAACGAAGAATTATGTAGCACAGAAAATCAGACTCACCAATAAGAATGGCTAATGGACAATACATAAAGGTTTATCTACTTCCTATGGATTCTTTTATTATGATTACGATGCCTGCTCCAATTAAGAAAAATTGTAGCCTGCATATATCAATATTTGAAGAAGTAAATAAATGAATAAATTATTATAATGAAAAGCGATGTATTTTTTCATATTTATATCCAATATTTTTATTTTGCTTATTTTCTATACATATACAGTAAAATATTTCGATGAAGCTGCGGTGTCCCGTGAAAAGCTGTATGAAAATATGAGATGATAAAAAAGATAAAACAATATGTAATAGAAGATAAAGGAGGTACGAATTGAATTTTCATAAAGAAAAGTCATGAAGTAATTCAAATTAATCTAGAAGAAGTAAAGAACTATACGTACGAGAATTTTCTCTTTTTTCTTTTCTATCTGTTAAATTTTTCTGTTTCAAGTATTAAAATCTAAATCGTCTTCGCTTCCTGAACTATACAAGTTCCAAATCAAGTTGGATTAACTAACAAAGCCACCTACAAAAATCAACGTATACAAAATTCTAACCTAAGTACTAGTTTGCATGAATATTTTAAGTATTAGTTGAAGAATTCCGTTCATTTGTTGACCAAATTATAAGGTTATTTTGACATAACCTTTGAGATGTCATTCTCTCTGAATATTTGGAGTTTCTTACTTATTAGACAAGCTAGATAATTAGAAATTGTAAAGCAGAATTAGGACATCAACCATATGTTAGTTACCTGCTTTAGGCTGCGTGCCCTTTTACCTAAAATGACAAAATCACGGGAAGAGAAAAAATATATAAAAAAGAGAAGAAAGATGAGATGATCAGATGATTACTCAGATGAACCATCTTAAGTATATTATTATCCAAAATATTAAATTTTCATGTTCAAAATTCTTCATAGTCATTGACATGCATTGCTAGTAAACTAGTATTACAACTATCAATAAGGTTTCTCCTTCTATTGGATTTCTATTATTATAGTTGACGTTTATCGGGTCTTACTTGAACGTAAAAAAAAAATCACATTATATATATAGAGAGAGATAGATAGATAGATAGATAGATAGTAGATAATGAACCTATTGATGAAAATGTTGTCTACATTATTGTTAAACTTATCGATAAAAGTGTAATACCAATGAACAATTATTTCTTCAGAAAATGTACATAAAAATCTATTGTGGATTTTATCAGCCTAACATTAGTGAGCTTTGCCAAAATAATAAAAGCGTGTTTTCTAACATTAAGCAATATTGAAATTGTAACAGATAATATTTTATATAGCAGCAAAGTTTATATATAGTCCAAGGTTTGAGAATTCTAGAAATCTTTTAAAATATTATATTGATTGGCCTAATATTAATATGCATAAGCATTTACATAAATATATTTATATTCTCCTTGTGTTGAAATTTATTACTATGGTTTCCATTGACCTTTACCAGGTCTTACTTGAACTCATTGATAAAAGTGTTAAAGCAACATCTAGTTATTATAATTTCAGAAAATTTACATATATAATATATTTGTCGATTTTATTAGCCTAAAATTTGATTTCGTCAAAATAATAGAACTGTAGAAGTATTACGAATATTGAAAATTAACGTAATGGATAATATACTTTTATATAGTCAATCTTATACTCAAAATGTTGAGATTATGCTAGAGATCTTTTATTGGAGAATATTATTAGGTGACAGTATTTAAGAAAACACAATTGCAAATTTCAACCAATTTTTTTTTACTTTCATTCCACTCCCACCCACCCACCCCCCCCCCCAAAACCCCCCCCACGGCCTCCCTAAATCAAAGCCATTAAATATAATAATGCTTCTGAAAATGATTAGTTTTTGAAGGATAATAGACGTTATATGATTAGTTTTTGAAGGATAATAGACGTTATAGGTCGAAGTCTTCTTCAACATCGTTTTCAACGTACAAATGAAAGCTATATTGGGATGACCAAAGTGTTTACACAGAATGCAATATATATATCTTAACTCTAGTGCGGTAGTTCAGTAGTTGGTCTTCAAGGGGCACAAACTTTAATTTTTTTACTTTCGTTTCCAAACATAGCCTTTCTCAACTTTTAACTATGGTGTCGACGTCAGCTTGTACGTATCTCCACTAATTTTATGAGGGTATCTCTATTCCCCAGGGTTGAACAGATGGAAGAAATCACCTAGTGTTTTTGCCTCGATTTGAACTTGTATCTCATGACTTTCTCAATCCGCTTCATTGACAGTTTGGGCATACGGTTTAGTATAATTTACTATTTTTTACTAATGGTGAAGTCATTTATTAGATTTATTTTCTTTCGTGAGGCTATAGGCATTGGGCGACTTTTGCCATGAAAGAAAATTTGTCTCCTACCAAGTAAGTGTAATCTTATCTTAATTACTTACACCATTAAGTTCTGCCAGAAAGCAGTATGAACAATAACCTTGGATTTTCCAAACTCCCCGTGTTAATTTTATTTTGGAGAATCCAATATCTAACAAAGAGAAACAAAAGAATACTAATAGCTAATAGGCTAATATAATACATGGGACAACTAGAACTGGAACTCAGTGTTAATCTTCTTCTATTATAAGTTCTATATTGTTATGTATAACTGTTAATAGTAAGTTTTGTAAATTCGGGATATGCTCCTCACCGCCGGCTTAGGGCGAAGCTGATAAAGCAAAGGTCTTAGTCCCCATAATTTTTGGGGCCCCATTTTTCACTATTATAGGTTTATAAATTATTATTTTTTAAAATGACTATTTTAAAATAAAAAGTATATTTTCTTAATTCAAAGATAAAAGCAAACTTTAAAATAGATTTGAATAATTCGAAGCATATAAAAAATTATAACTAGTGCTATTCAGAAATTGGTTGGTAAAAACAACAATGTGTACATTTCAAGCACGAGAAATCGTACTGAGCATATTCCAATTAAGTTTATTTCATGGGATGCACGTATGGCGTCCGAGATGCACGTGTGTGAGCTAGTTCAGGGGCGGACCCACTAGCAAATTTTGGGTGCTCCAGCACCCATTGAACTCAGTCACGGAGTGTATAGCTATATAGAAAATATAAAGAAAACAGATATAAATAGTTAATAGAACACCCATAAAGTGATAATTTTACTTCTCTATTATTATCAAGCACCCCCGAACTCAAAATCCTGGGTCCGCCACTGAACTAGTTTTATTGAATATACTTGAGGCCTCTTGTTAAACTTTGACTTTATACCGCTAATTTTATTGAGCAGCCCTGATGCTCCTGTAAAAATAACTATACTATAATAACGTAAACATTGAATTTTTCTTTTGTCCATTTGTGTTTAAAAAACTGCTGTGGTTTCTATCTAATTAATATTACTTGATGCATTGTTTCCTTTATTTATCAAGTTCCCTGCTGCACGCTTTGATACAAATACTACAACAACAACTCGGTGAAATCCCACAACGTGGGTTGGGGAGGGTAGAGTGTACGCAGACCTTACTCCTACGAAGATAGGACGGCTGTTTCCAAAAGACCCTCGGCTCAATAGAAATCATAAAAAGAGGTCAGATCCCAAGACGCTTTGATACAAATAAAGGCATGAAAATTGAAAAGGGTGGAATTGGGGTATATTTGCACTTTCCTATGTTTATGGATTGGTCCCATGCATTAGATTATCATATCTTTATTTGCATTTAGGCGGATTGATTAGTTTACCTACCTAGAGAGTTTATAGTTATAATTGTATTCTTTTACGGATCTAAGTTATGTACGACAATATAAAAAATTTTTATCGATCAATATAAGTTTAATCTATTAAAACATGTTGGTTATCAAGTTTATTAGATTACTAATTTATATTATTATAAACATTTAGTTGTAATTGTTTTATATATAATTAACTTGATAAAAAATTTATAATGTCAGGACAGAGAACTTAAAATCTTCTTTTACAAATATCACACTTTTTTCAGACGAATCAAGTACTCCCCGTATCCCATATTAGTTGTCATGTTTCGCTTTCAGATCTCGAGAGTCAATTCGACTAGTTTTCGAAGCTAAATTACCTGAGATTAATTCATTATTTTAAAAGTACAATTTAATTATTCAAAAACTATACGAAAAGTACTATTAGTTGCAGTTTTTCTCATATCAATACGATGAAAAAAGTATATCTTAAAATGTTTGTGAAATTAAATTCAAGTTGACTCTAAAAAAAAATGAAACATAACAAGTATTTTGTGACGGAGGGAGTAGACATTTGAATTCCGTTTGAGCAAAACATCTCTTTGTTCATGTAATGAAAATATGTTTATTCCTGGTCCCAAATTTTCCTCCAAATCTTCAGTTTTATTTTTATTTTGATTCAGGCAAATCTTCATTTATAAACTCATGTAAAGAGAAAAATATTTATTCTTCAGTCCTATTTTATGTGTATGGCATTGGATTTCCCATTGGGCTACTGACCCACACATGTGAAGATTAAGATATGCGCCTGTAGCTAAGAGTCCAAGCTTCTATGTCTGTACAGATTGGCTTGATGCTGGACGAGGCCTGCAAGATTTAAGACACCATTTTGACTTAAGTTTGATACAATACTGGACTGAAATTTAAGTGCAAAATTGGTCTGAAGTTCACTTGCAAGTTGCAACAATTTTGAACTTCAAAGTTTCAGGCCAAAATTTTAGATCAACTAGCTGAAGTTGTACAAGAATTTGAACTATTGGCCAAGTCTAAAGTTGGAATATAATGGCTTGAGCATGATGCAAAATATCAACTGACAGAACGCTAAAAGCTCTCGTCTAGTTGAAACATTGAATTTAATATATTTGAATCCCCGTGAAACGTTCAAATTTCATGTTTGTTATTGCAGAATATTGGATTGAAAGAAGATGTCATTGTTGTAATGGTGCTATTCCCTTAAGTTTGCTAACTAAGAATAATCTCTTTTCATGTCAAACTTTAGACAATTTGTCTAAAGTTGTAGAAGAAACTAAACTGAATACAAAAAGAATTTATGATCTTTTTTTTTTGCGCGGATTGTCCTTCATTTGGGGTGGTCTTTAATTTTTGTCCTTCAAATTGGTGGGCTTTAAGTTTTGCCCTTCGCCTAATATCCCGAGATTGTGGGTTCGAACTCCAGCTCAGTATTAAAAAAAAAAAAAAAAAAAACGCAAGGCAGAATTTGTTAAAGCAAAATTTGCAGTGAAATTCTGCTTGAAGGGCAAAAGTTAAAGACCATCATTTTGAGGGATAAAAATTAAAAACCACCCCAGCGAAGGGCAATCCTGCAAATTGCAGTTGGTCTAAAGTTGTCCGGAAGCATGGAAATTTTCATTTTTCTTGTTATCAAGCGTTCAGGCTATATTTGCTCAGTTGTCAATTACCCATATCAATTATTATTTTATTTAAAGATATGCAAAGTCCAAACGTAAAAGTGAACAGAGAGTATTTATATAACTTTTTAAAACACGACAAAAAAGTAAATGGTGGCCCAAAATGCTATTTTTGCAATTTAGCCCTGCATGACAAGTGCTTTCCACTCATTATTGCACGACAAGAGTACTGATGGATCAGGGATTCAATTCCCTGGGAATTTCTGTACAATATTTTGGGATCGATTACATTTTTCTCTTGGTTCATAAGCTTTTACCCTCAAGTTATTTTGAATTTCAGATTCTTAATTTATTTTCCTTAATTTTTTTTTAATTTTTTTTTTCTGTTTGCGTACGGCAACGTCCTGAAGAAGAACTGCAGCAACAAGAAAGTTGCTAAATATTAATAAATGCATTGTATTCTGTGGCAATATTTTAGCACCGTTAAAATTGGCAACCTGGTATCATTTCTACAATAATTGTCTGGTCATATCATTTATTGACTGGTTATATATCATCAACCATGCTTCAAACAGGCCCATACCTACTATATAGTCAAACTTGGACTTAAAGCACATGGCCCCACCCAGTTAGTTCAGCTGGTTAATTTTAAGGGCAACTTACACAAATAACTACATATTACGAGCTCTTAACGAATAGTAACCACTTTTTACTTATTTACGTTCGCAGCTATATTTAGACAATTCGCATGTATTTGAGTGTATTTGAATACACTGTTCAGTTGTATCCAACCTTATCTAATGTCACATGTATTTGAATACATGCAACCGTAATTTCTCTGTATATGTGTATTCAAAATGATTGTATTCCAGTACATTTAAATACACAACGAAGCTGTGTATTTAAGTGTATTTATATATTGATATATCCTTTTATTTTTGTTGTACCTGAACGTATTCGAGCTCCGATCAGCAAGGTCGCCAAGTTGAATGTATTCGACTGTATTTAAATGTATTCACACTCAAAATCTTTTTAATTAATGAAGCATAATCATTTTGAATGTATTCGACTATATTTGAATGTATTTACAGTCAAAAATCCTTTTATTCGACTATATGAATGTATTTACACTCAAATAAATGTAGAATACATTCAAATCCTTTTAAAAATACATTGCATTTACTCCAAAAAAAAAAATAAGATACACTATATTCATACAGATCTACAACAACTCCGCATACAAATGCGATCTTGTTGAATAATGTATACACAAAGAAAATGAAGAATACACTCAAAAGATACGTTGTATTTCATCCATTGTATATATATACACTTAAAAATAGCGAATACACTCAGATCTTAATACAATCAAATGTGGTTGGAGAACCTGATTTTCGAGATCTGAGAAAAAGTCAACATATTTCTACACAGAAAATCGTTTGTAACATAGTTTGAAATCGGATTTATAGCAACATTAACAGTGAGGAAAAGTTGTTGCCTCTAGAACTAAATTGAGAATTGATGCCGAAATCGGTTTTCGTTTTGCCAGCGAATTTCACCTTTAGGAAGACCTTTAAGAAATATTTAAATACACATTTCTTTGATATCAAACAATCACCAGATCTGTGGGCATTAAACTCCAATTATAGATCCAGAAACTTCTAGAAGCTTCGCAGTGCCAATGGAAGAAAAGTTGATACAGCGATTGGAATCGGTTATGACGCGGCTGGAGGCTCTACCAACCGTCGTCTTCCATTCCGGTGGTTCGGCTGGTGCCGACGATGATTCGGGATAAAGGCAAATACACCAACTCCGGCGGGCAATGGTTGTCGCTACATTGGCATTTCTCAGATCCGGTGGTGTCACCGTGAAGAAGGAAGAGACGGAGGCAGATCTGGTCGAAGAGAGGCACCAGAGAAAGAGAGAGGTGAGAGTCGAGGGAGAAATAAGCCATAAAACCTAATGTATTTGGTATAGCTATGATAGATAAATTGAAAATTCATTGTAGCTATGAAAAGTAATTAAATTAAATAGTAGTTACTAATCATAAATACCTCTTAGAGTTAACTATGCCAGGTAAAAATTCCTAATTTTACGAGCAGAAGATTGATCATAAAATCATGTTTGATTGGTTATTTCTTGGGATTTTTACTCAATTGTCTACTTCTCCTAACTAATATATATAGATTATACATTGTTTATATATAGTTATACACACACGAAAAAAAAAATCATAAATGATAGATATATTATACATCTATCACCTATTTTTAGTTTTAGTGGTTAGATGGACGGTTTTTAAACTAATGCTTCTTATTTTCGTTATGTTGGCGTCTCTTTCTTAAATTTCATTCATCTTCGATTTGTTACAAGATCAAATGGTCAATTATTTTCAAACTCAAATTCATTATTAACCAAAATGTTGAGCCAAATATCTAAGTTATAGATCTAGGATGCAAAGAGATTTTTGTCCAAACTGGTCCATCAATCCATCATTTCTTATATTTTGAGGGGTCCACGTACTTAATAATCCAGATTGCATGGTTCATAGTGGTCATAACTATGGAAGAAATGTTCATGCCTTTTAAGGTTCATGTGGTATTTGTGCCATTGGAGCACATTCTTTTGAGCTATGTTTTGTTAAAGAGGAAAAAAATAAAACAAGTGATAATATATGTAAGTGCGAGAGACCTTACTTGGAATAAATAAGGAGGCATAAGAATCTCACAAGAGTTTAAGTTATACATATATCGATAATTTTTTTTTTTTTTACACTATTAGGTCATTTTTATCTATTATAGTAAGTAACTTGTCTTATTTTCAGATCTTATATTTTAAAAATGCTTACTTGTAGGTGGGTTTTGAGTGGACTGAAAATATGAAAGATTCTTTATTTTGCGATATTTTTAATTTAAAGTCATTAAAACACATGAGGTTAGCTCATCCTTTTTCCCCCTTTTTATTTATTTTTCAGGGAAGTCGAGATTTTTATTTCAAAAAGTGAATATTGTTGGTACAAAGGAATGATGGGTGTCTTCTAAGTTCCATCTATTTCTCCTCCTCCTTTACTTTCTGAACAAACAAGATAATGACATTTATTGTTCGCTTTTTATAACATAGTGGTTATCTCATATGCATAAAATTGTACTTCCAAAAGTACCAAAGAGACAAAGAGGGCTTCTTTTCTTCCTAAATTGACTATGAAATTTACCACCTAATTATATGGATTGTTATCACATGAGTAACTATATTGTACTAGCTAGTACCTAAAAAATTGAAGTAGCTAGTGTCTTTCAAACTCTAATCAAGATATGCATGTTTCTCATAATTAAGTACAACCACAGTAAATCTCTTAAAGAACATGGCGGATTATGAGGGGCGTCTTTGGAATTTTAAAGGTTCAGTATGAGTTTCAACCACCGAATCCATCACCTTAGTTGTTTGAACTTTAGGTTCATCAAAAAATGATTTCAGCAATTTTAGTGAATGTTACATAGATAAATCCATGTTCAGGATAAAAGTTATGTGAATGAACCCACGTCTATGTTACTAGATGTGCCCCTGGGAGTCTTAATTATATATTTCGGACTGGTATTTTTTATTTTTTTTTGGGGAATGGTAATGTTAATTTCAGACTGGTATTTCCTTCTCCATTACTCTCTTGGCTCCCATATTAGACGTTTTGGAAAACTGAATTTATTTTAAAATTGTTTTAGAGAAATAAAAAGTCATTTATTATTTTGTTTTTGTTTCCAATATATCCTTGCTATTTTAATTATTGAATTGTTAATTAAGTGAGATGTTTAACGAGAAATAAAAGATAGTTTAGACAACTACTTTTATAATTAAAGCTATCAAATATATTTTTCTTAAAGATGTCCAAAGGTAGTATCTGTTTTCAGTCTAATGCATGTGTACCATATCCTATTTTCACTTTCAGCTAGCTAAGGTCCATGTGAAATTAATCACCATGGGACCTGCAATTTTGAGAGGTGGACAAGACTCAGAATATATACATAAGAGCATTCACTTTTCAGTACTATCCCTTCATTAATTCATCTGAACAAATAAAACCCCACATCCAGCCCAAAACCTTAGATCTCACTAGTAATATCCTCTTCTTTTTACCGCATGCGCTTTTATTTCTCTTGCATTTTGAATATGTGACTATGTGTATATTTCACTGTTCAAGTAGAGTTTAAGTCTATGTAATATTGTTGCAAAAAATATTTACATACATTCAAACAATTTATAAGGTAAAATTCAGTTATTTTAATGTGACAAGAAATAGTCCTTTTTTACTAGATTCAAGGACCATATATGAAGCTAATGTTAGCCTTATTCTCGTACGTGTTGATGGTTGTCTTTTTTTTCTTTTTTACCCACATTTTCAGGGAGGTAGATATTTTCGTGTTTTGTTTCAATGTTAGTATCTATTTCTTTTACGAAAAAACCTTTTTCCAAGAAGAATGAAGTTGTGATTTCAAGAGCAATCCTTCAAATCACACATATCGCCATGCAGAGACATCCGGAATAAATAAAGCTATAATATAGTGTTGGAGGAGAAGCTACGGACTCTCTGTTGCTCTGTGTTCAATTAAAGATGGCCTTGCATTGGTAATATATATATATATGGCCAACTAGTTAACCATTTATGGAAGATTGTAAAACTCAACGCAGCCGATATTTTTGCATTGAAAGAGGGAAAGTAAATAGAAAGAAAAAAAAAAGTTGAGTTGTGAAATTTATTATAGACCAAAGGGGGTTAATCGCGCAGCCCTACACAATTTACCCTCAAACTTTAACGCCTTGTTATTCGTCTATTAACTAAGAAAAAAAAAAAATAGCAAATCGTGTACCATAACACAATTTGCCAAAATTTCATTTTGCGAAATTTTGATAAATCGTGTTATGGTACACGATTTGCACCTCTACCTTCTTCTTCTTCTTTTTTTTTTTTAATTTTTTTTCTTGATGTTAACTTATTTTTTATTTTTCATTTGTTGTCACATTTGATTCAAAAATATTTTACCTCAAGCATCAGTAATTAAAAATTTATGAAATAATATGTAAAAATACAAAATACAAAAAAAAAAAATGTTTAATAAACGTCACACATTATCTGAATAAAACGTCACACAATTAAGACAACAACATATTCATAGAAAATTACATAAGGAAATAACAACGTACAACTTAGGAAAAAACATAATAACGAAAAAAAAACAACAACTACTGATTTCGCAAGGGGCAACGATTCTTGTTATGACCCGTTTTCTAGCACGTACTACACTTTCTAACCATGCGAGCATATATGTGTTATATTCATTTCATTTCTCCTTCTACTTGTACTCTGTGCTCCTGAAGTTCGCTCGTATTCAGTGTTTGCATGGTTAGGAAGTGTAGTACGTGGAAGGAAACGGGTCATAACAAGAATCGTTGCTCCTTGCGAAATCAGTAGTTGTTGTTTTTTCGTTATTATGTTTTCCTAAGTTGTACGTCGTTATTTCCTTATGTAATTTTCTATGAATATGTTGTTGTCTTAATTGTGTGACGCTTACTCAGATAATGTGTGACGTTTATTAAACTTTATATATATATATATATATATATATATTTTGTATTTTTACATATTATTTCATAATTTTTTTTATTATTGTATGACTTTGTTTGAGGTAAAATATTTTTGAATCAAATATGACAACAAATGAAAAATCAAAAATAAGTTAACATCAAGGATTTTCTTTTTCTTTTTAAAAAAGGTAGAGGTGCAAATCGTGTACCATAATACGATTTGCAAAATGAAATTTTGGCAAATCGGGTTATGGTACACGATTTGCTATTTAATTTTTTTATTTTTTTAAGTTAACAGACGAATAATGAGGCATTAAAATTTGGGGGTAAATCGTGTGGGGTTGCACGATTAACCCCCTTTAGTCTATAATATATTTCACAACCCCTTTTGGAAACTTTGGTTCATTTTTATGCCATTTAGGCACCGAACTCGATGCTAGCTGGTAGTGGAAAAGAAGTGGAGGGGAGGAGTGGGTTGGGCAGTAAGGGCATGCCACGTGGTGTCTACCTCATCAATATGTCAGTGCTATGTGAGATTGAGCGTTCACTTTAGACAACTCTAACTGAGGCGGGGTATATTTGAGCCTTTTGAGTAACGTCGGGATATTTCTATACGGATAGTATGACTAAGGGAAAAATTAATCCATGTTCGCATAGTAAAGGAGCAAATTTGATATATTTTTATTATTTCCTTTTCCGTCTTCCTATGGTTTCACAATATCTAACTTGCTTGAGTTGCAAAGGAGAAACTAGGGTAAAGACAAAAATTGACCCTTAAACTATACCCCAAAAGTCATTTTCACACTTAAACTATATGGGCGACCTATTGCACACCTAATATATGAAAAAGTGATATTATTTAACCCCTGAGAGCTAATGTGGCATAAAATATAAAAATAATTTTAAAAGGGGCGCGTTTTGTTGATTTTTTTTTTTGGCTAAATATACACATATTTTAGGATCCCTCTCCCCCCCCCCCCCCCCCCCCCTCCCCCCATGCCCCTCTTCTTCATCTTCACAACATCACTGCCACATCAGACCACCACCACATCCCAACTCCTCCTCCACCCTCACGCCACCTCTACCTCCAGCGCCTTCTTCTTCTACATTTCACCACCGCCATGCCCCTCGTTTTCTTCTTCACTTCCACCTACGCCGGAGCTCCGACGAGCTCGTCTCCGGCATTTACTGTTTCTGTTTTTTTTTCCACCATGAACATTCACAATTGATATTACTTGACAAGCAATTGTTGATTACCAATTTTGACTAACAAATCACCAACAAACAAAAATTTCAGATTCAAAATTAGTAACCCAACAACATTTTCGACTACCCATTTCAGATTTAAGAATGTGTAATGGTTTCAACTTGTGAAAATAATTTGTAATTTATCGGCAATGATGATTTGCGTAATAATTCTAAGAGAAAGAAGATTAGAATGAGAGATTGGAATGTGGTAGAAGATTGACGGTGGGTGGTTTGGGGGCTGGCGGGCGGTAGTGCGGCGGTGCAGAAATGAAGAAGGAGGATTTGGGGGGTGGGGGCTGCGTGACGGTAGGGGCATAAAAAATGAAGAAGAAGAATAAGGGGGATCTGGGGGTGGAGGTAGCATGAAGGTGGAAGGGAAGGGCGGGGTGGGGGAGGGGGGTGAAATGAAAAAGAAAGGGAAAATTAGTTTTTAAATTTTTTAATTTTGTTAATAAAGTTAAAAAAGCAAAATTGTGGAAGAATAAATAAAAATTGTGAAAGAATAAATGACGTGTTGCTGACGTGTCGCGCGCGTGTGGTACACTTCCACACCTGAGACTGGTTATATGTGCGTCAGGGGTTAAATAATATCACCTTTTCATATATTAGGTGTGTAATAGGTCCCCCGTATAGTTTAAGTATGAAAA
The DNA here is from genome assembly GCF_019175385.1 of Lycium barbarum. Lineage (NCBI taxonomy): Eukaryota > Viridiplantae > Streptophyta > Magnoliopsida > Solanales > Solanaceae > Lycium > Lycium barbarum. Next base: position 9,131,860 of record NC_083340.1, read on the forward strand.
TGACTTTTGCGGTATAGTTTAAGGGTCAATTTATGTCTTTTGCCGAGAAACTATAACCAAAATTGTAGAAACCAACTTAATTTGTTGAAAATAGGCTAAAGTCATAAATTGACCCTTAAACTATACCCGAAAAGTCATTTTTACACTTGAACTTCAGTGGTGACCTATTACACACCTAAACATTTAAAAGTGAATTTATTTAGCCCCTGAGAGCTGACGTGACATAAAATATAAAATAATTTTAAAATGGGCGCGTTTTATTAAAATTAATTCATTTTTTCTTTTTTTTTAATACCAAATTCATATTTTTTAATCCCACCCTCCATCCGATGCTCGCCCCCGCCCCCACACAGATCCCATTTCTTCTTCAATTTTCCGCTACTGCTTCTCGTCTCCGGCAATTCCCCCCGCCCCTTCTCCTCCTCCTCCCCTATCTTCACGCCCCCTTTCCTTCATTTTTTCATCACATTGTTTAATTTCTTCACTGCAACTTTTCAACTAGTTCTTGATAAACCCAACTTGGAAAATTGCTTCCCATGGCTGAACCGAAGGAACATCTCTCATATGCCATATCTGCTATGCACCGTTTTATTACTGCTATTAGTATATCATAAGGGCAATTAATTGTTACTTTCTAATTTCATTATAAAAAAAAAAACACAATCTAATGGAATATGCAGAGATTTAGTAGTAACCTAGGTTTCATGGCTACAAAATTCCAAGTTTTAATGGCTCCAAAATCTGAACCTTTTCTTGTAGTATTTTGATTTTTTTTTCTTCAAGAAAGGAAGAGAATAGACAAAAATACTTCTGGGTTTGTTCAATTCTGGTGAAATGAAGAAAAGAAGACGAAGGATTTTGAGGGTGGTGTTGGAGGAGAAGAGGGCGTGGTGGTGGTGGAACGGGAGTGGAGGAAATGAAGATGAAGAAGAAGGGGCAGGGAGGGGGGGCTGTGCTAATGGAGAAGAAGGGTTTTTTTTGGGGGGGGGGGGGGGGACTTTTCTACGAAAGGCATCATCTTTTCCACTCATTTCAATTTTCTTCCATAAAATTCCTCTCTCAAAGTTTCAAGGGAGAGGTCTAGAGATGCTTCCATAGGATATGAAGTGAAGAAACATGGGAAGGCACGGCACGCAACTGCTGTTGAAGAAGAAACGATGAAAAGGGTAAAAGTTTTTAAAAAAGTGGGGCCCACAAATAAATAAGAAAGGGAAAAAAGCAAAATTGTGAAAGAATAAATAAAAAAGAAAATTGTGAAAGAACAAATAACGTGTCGCGCGCGTGTGGAACACCTCCACACATGAGACTGGTTAAATGTGCGTAGGGAGTAAATAATATCACTTTTTTATATGTTAAGTGTGTAATAGGTTACCACTGAAGTTCAGGTGTGAAAATAACTTTCGGATATAATTTAAGGGTCAATTTATAACTTTAGCCTTGAAAATAAGTGTGTTAAAGAGCAGACATCATCACCATCACCATCACCGTCACCATCAATGTTATTCCAACAAAAAGTAATAAATAAAGAAAAATCATCATCATCATTGGGGCCCTTTCTAGTACTAATTACGGTCAAGGTATTTAAAAAAAAAAAACACTAGCTAGTTCATTAGTCATCAGTCACTGGGAGATCAACTCCAAAATTATGATCATATTTTTGTTTCCTTGAGTTGTTTAATTTGTTTCATAATCATATGGCGGGGAAAAGGACTTGCACTTATTTCAAATACCTTTATGCCTTATAATTTATAATTAATTTGGAATATTAAATTTAAGTATGTAATTTTTTCAAATTTTTAAGGAATTATGATGTGAATGGTAATTAGCAAACTGCATTATTTAATCTCTACACTTGGCCTATAGGCATTAATACGCCGGAAAGTTCAACTCTTTAAGATGTTCATTTATAACTTCATGTGCTTCAATTGGAGTATATACTGATATACTTTCTGTCAAACTAAGCATTATTTACCTAGTGGACCATGAGGGCTGAGGCAGATCTACGAGTTAGTCGAAATAATTCATAAGATTTATCAGATCAAAACATACAATACTATAGGAACGTGAAAGAATAAGACTATTAGAACATATTAAAGGTGGAGAGGAGAAAAATTATTGAAACACAATGCACACACCATAGTATGATAATTTACTATGAGTGAGTGATATACTGCGATTTAAGAATACATATAACTTATGTGGGACAATAATATAAATAAATTATATATAAATGTCATGCATTCCTAGGTTTAGTGAATAACTCGTGTTTAATTTGTAGAATTTTGTTTGCCGGCATTGTGAACTCGCATATAAAGGAAGCCAAATAAGATATATACTTAAAAGCTTACATGCATCTAGTGCTTACATCAAATTAATGTAATTTATCATGATTAAATAATAAATAAAGAAAAATACACATTAATTAATTTAATTAATTATAATTAGGTGCTAAAAGAGTACGTTGAACCACATCCTCTGCATTAATATAATTACAAATGTTTATAAACAATTTGCTTTTAATGAAATTACCATCTTATTATGGTAAATATTGCTAGTTTTTTTTTAATAACCGTGGTACCAAGACTAACTTGCGCACATCGACTAATTTCACAGGATACCTGCTACCTCCCACTAAATCTAGTGTTTCTATCATGTATAAGTATGTGCGTGGAAAAAAATGAAAATAAAAGATACATTTATAGAGTAAAACTAAACAACTTTCAATTCATTAACTATTAATCTTGGTTGGCCTTTGATGGTAAAGTAACATAGTTAGACCAAATTAACAAATAGTAATTCTGCTGCACATGAAAATTCATTACAACTATGAAAAAACAACGCCTTCAAACAAAAGGTAATAGTAATAGACATTCATATTGAAGGGGGAAAGCATCGTTAATTAGTGTAGGAAAACAGCATATTAATATCCCTTCTAAAAGTTTACCTGCGCGCCATATTTCTATCAAAGCATATCGATCAACTTACTTAGGTTCCATAATCCCTTTGGGCATTATGTAATGAACAGAAAGGACGAAATATGTTTTGCTATACTTTGGGGCCAAATATATCTGTCTTTAATTTTAATATATCCCTCATCTGTTAAAATTGTCTAATGTGGGCATCCAATCATACGTGGCACTAACATTTGATGAGGTGGATGTCACGTGGCATGCCACCTTAACACTCCTAACTCATTTTACTCCTCCCTCTATTTATTTTTGCTACCACTAAAACTTTTTTTTCCTTCCACCGCCATTACCACCATGACCATCTCAATACTAGTTTCGTGTTTCCGCAAACGGGCTCCATTTCATATGGATATTATTTCAAAAGATCAGGAATATCTTTAGGAGTTCATATCTGAAATTTGGAATAATTTGGTGAAGGTTTTGGGTGATTTTGTTGGAGAATTACAACTGGGTTAACATGAAGATGATGAACAATTTTTTTTTTTTTAAATCATGTGACAATTTTTAAATTAAAACTAAGGTAAATGATTTTTAATTCGAAAAATGGGTTATGTTAACGAAGAGGGTAAATATGCACCATTTATGTAACGGCGATGACATATATGTACTCTTTTTTTAACAAGGAATATATATGCTCTAAATTACAAAGTTGGGGATATATTTGCCCCTTCCCTTTAATGAATGAAACACTTTTCTTCTTTGTTTGATTCCATGCAGACGTGCTAGTGACTATGCGACAGTCCAAAAAAGTTTTAGTACTTCTCGTGACTATGTCTTATACTATAATTTTGTATGCTACAGTACATGTGCTTTAAATTGCTAGAGTCAAGATATATGTACTAACAAAGACAACAATATTTCATACTTAAATTGTTTGTATTTCAAAAATAACAAAAATTTCCACATCCATTTTTTGAAAGAAACCAACAAAAAGAGTTACATTGAATTTTAGAAAAGGTGACATATATAGCATGTGCAAGGTGATGAGGAAACTCCCAAAAAAGATCCCTAATTTCTCAAGTAGATTTTGATTTTAGAAATTGTTAGTTACTTCTTTTCTGTAGGAGAGGTATCAACCCAGCCCATGAAAAATGATAATAATTTCTGCTGGATTGATAATAAGAGGAAAGAGAAGCCCAAAGAAGATGAACTTGTCTGAAAACATTCGATGCTTCCTAGATTGAAAATAATCCTGTAATACTCATTTGGGGATTTATTCTCAGCCATTGGATGAGCTTCATCAACTTTGAATCAAGGCTGTCCAGCTGTTAAAACTGTACAGAAATATTTGATGGCCAAAGTTCACACGTGGAAGCTAAATAGATTTTATTAGCTGTATTTACTTTTTTCATTTATTAATTATAGAAGTTTGTTATAGCTAGGCTAATAATATTTAGACAAGTGTACATGATAGGAATGTATAGGAAGGTTCCTTTATTTCTTTTACTGGTATATATACATGTATCCGGCCAACAGTGAATACACAAGAAAAGGAAGGAAATTTCTAAATCTGTATTGTCTTTAATTTCTAATATTTTCATCAAAATATGGAGTTTATAATTTCAAAATCCTTTTCCAATTCTCCTAGATGTTCTTATTTATTTTCTGTTTATTTACCTAGTTCTCTACTTTTTATTTTTTCTGCTTTTATCATTTCTTTATGGGATGACACCTTTTTGGCCCAACTTTTTTTCATAATGTAAGATGGAGAAAGTAACGCAGATGGCCAAAATTCTGAATGTGTCATATGCACAGAGAATTTTCACTTAAATTTTGTGATCTAATATAAACATCTAACTAAAAAATACAACAAAATAACTACTCATGTGACAACATGAGTAGTATTTCTAGGCAGATCTTTTTACGATTAAACCCTTTCTTACTTTTATAAATCAATTATGTTTTCATTCTTTTGTTTATAGGTTAAAAAAAAAAAAAAGGAGAATTCTACACCATATATCCCACATTTGTTTTTGGTCAAATGAAAAATTGTATTCAACCAAGTGACAATTCTGTACATCTAGCTCTGTTTGGACTCTAGAGCTATTCCAGTTACTTCCTAACTATTACAGTGTAAATAGTTGATAGCCTATACAGGATAACTATTCAAACTAGTGAGCATTCTACTCCATTTGCACTGGTTCTGTCCTCTGATACGTAGCTGAAGAATGATATCCCTGATGAGCTGCACATTTGATCTAGCCTTAGCTTGAAACCTCTTGCATTTCTTTCAACCCAGATGGTGTACACAGTAGCAGCTGCTATAAATCCCAATATGTTTGCTCGTGGCCTATTGTTGTTGACAGCCTGTGATAGCCAACCAATTTCTTCTGCCCAGGTATATCCTACATTTTATGTGTGTTAAAGGACGGTATAGTGATGTTCTTTTCTCAAAGAAAAAGAAAAAGAAAACTTAATCAATTCTTGAAATGTAATAAAACATTTAAACACGATTAAAACATCACAACTCTAATAGTAACAATCACGCGTTACATAATTAGTTTAAAGAATATAATTGTGACCGCACAAATAATATAAAAGCAGAAAAAAACTCGCACTCAAGGATGTGTTTAGGGAGTAAAATTGGATTGATAGATTATAAAAACACTCCCTAAATTGGATTGATAGATTATAAAAACACTCTCTGGAAAAAGATTATAAAAACACTCTAGATGATATATTCTCATATATCTAAACAATTTGACATCACTGGAGATTGCTACAGACTCCACACAGGTAATCAACATGCTACAAAAGGGGCGTCTAGCTTATAATCCTATAATTTTTAATGCAGATCATTGACGAGAAAGCTGGGGCATCCGACAGTAAAGCATAAGTACCGAGAGCAGAACAAGATAGCTGATCTTTTGGCAAAGGAGGGAGCGAAGCAACAAATCTTTGGAGGGGTGCATATTCTAACCGTTCCCCCAATTTTTGTACATGATGTATATTGGACGGATGTATTTAAGACGGACTCCACCAGATTCATGATCTGACCATTTCTTTCAGCCATCTCAACTTAATGCAGAATGAATTTTATCCTTTTGCATTATGGCACCTCTGGCTTAACAGGAATCATAACTGTTTTCATCGTACTCATCTTTCTTGGCTCAGGCTTTAGTTCTACAAAGAGCTATGGAATTTAAGCAGGCTAATACAAGGAATCCTAACACCTCAACTCATGTCCAGATAGATATCCAATGGACCAAGCCTCCTCAAGGATACTTTAAACTTAGGATGGACGGTGCCCACTCGAAAGGCTCGACCAATGGAGGTATTGGTGGAGTCATAAGAGATGACGCGGCTGATTGGGTCATTGGCTTTTCAGAGTATATCTCAGCACATAACTATTTATATGCTGAAATTTCTACCCTGCACAAAGGACTGCAAATAGCTCTTGAACATACTTTGTCCCCTCTGATAGTGGAAACTGATTGTACTGAATTAATAGATGTACTACATAAAGGCCATTCTACTTATACCACTCTTATTGACTCATGCAGGTGCCTATTGAGGAGATTGGGGAATCCAGCTCTGCGGCATAACTTCAGGGAAACCAACAAGGTCGCACATGTTTTGGCAAAGCAAGCGTCTACTCGAAAAAGCCAGTATCAACCATCTTTTGGGATACCCCCTAATCAAGCGATAGAAGCAGTAGTAGCCAATAAAATAGGCTCAATATCTCATAGGCTTGTTCCTTTATCTATATGTAATAGCCTGGCTAAATATGGTAATCAGAATGTATTATCTGGTACTATGAGCGACCTTGTACGTACTACTGCATCTATGCATGTAATGCTTTAGTATAAATAAAAGTATCTTTATTCACCAAAAAAAAAATAAAGGTGGACAAAATAATGTGCGATTTCTTTCCATCAATTCAAGTTGGTGAATAGATTTATTAATACTCAAAAAAAAAAAAAAATCTCCCTCCGTCTCAAATTATTTGTCGTTTTTTTGTTTTATAGGCCCTTTAAGAAATATTAATTAGGAGGGAGTTTTGACTACTTTATCCTTATTTATGTCTAAGTTGTAATCTCTCTACATTAAATGTTTACTCTATTTATGTGTGTCATCTAGGCCTGTGCACAAATCGGTTCGGTTCGGTTTTGACCATCATCGAGTTGAAATTTCGACTTTCTAAAATTCTCAACCAAATTCGATCCTTTCTAGGTTCAATTCGATTCGTTTTTTATTATTTCGGTTCAGTTACACAAATCGATTTGTTCGGTTTGTTCGAAATTTAAACAAGTAACTATTTTCATTTCAGTTTTAGAGTAAACATAACAAAAAATAATGAGATCCTAAATTTGCAGCCTTATAACCAAGACATTAACCAAGAAAAGATTTGTATGCTTGCAAGCATACTAGCATATAAATAGCAAAACAAGAGCTTGACAACTTGTGCAAGCATACAAATCCGGCAACACCACATCGCCTATACCAAATTAATAATCCAGCATCTTGCAACTTGCAAGCAGACAAGCATAATAACTCAGTTTGCATCCTCAAAAAAAACAAAAAACAAAAAAACTCTAATTTGTACAGGTTAAGATCAAAGAATAAACAAAGTCATGGGTGGAGGCAATGGCCAAAAGGCAAAGATGACTCGTGAGAAGAACGTTGAAAAAATCAAAGACCAAAAGGGAAGTCAGCTTGAGGCAAAAAAGAAGGCCATGAATATCCAGTGCAAGGTGTGCATGCAGACATTCATTTGGACCACTTCTAAAGTTAAATAAACATTACTTCACTATTATGTATTAAGCGTATATATATAGTTAGACTATTAGAGTATTAGTCATTAGTGGCATATAAATTCGATTTGTTCGGGTCGGTTCGGTTGATAATTGAAGCCAACCGTATTCGAACCGTTAAAACGTAATATGTTATAATTGCATTTATAAATCGAAATCGAATTGTATTATCCAAATTGAATTATCCGAATTGTTTCGAATCGGTTCGGAAATTCAAGTTGAACCGATTTGTGCACAGGCCTAGTGTCATCTACATTAATGACAAATTCTACCAAGGATAAAATGAGAAAAAGTTAATTAATTTTGCCTCGAAGTGTTAAAACGACAAATAATTTAAGATACTCCATCGGTTCACTTTTACTTGTCCACTATACTAAAAATAAATTTTCACTTTTACTTGTCCACTTTAGCATATCAAGGAAAGACAATTTTTTTCTTTTCTTGTTTTACCCTTAACATTAATTACTCAATTTCAAATCATTCTTCAAGTCCAATGAGACTATATACCAATTGATATGGGTATTATGGTAAAACACATACTTCATTTATTAATTCTTAAGGGTCGTGCAAAGTAAAAAATAAACAAGTAAAAATAAACGAAAGGAATAACTATTTTTAATAACAACAACAACAACAACAACCCAGTGAAATCCCACATCGTAGGGTCTGGGGAGGGTAGAGTGTACGCAGACCTGACTCCTACCAAGGTAGGACGACTGTTTCCGAAAGACCCCCGGCTCAATAAAAGCATAAAAAGAAGTCAGATAAGGTTAAGAGATTCAGATAAGAGATTTAAAGCGATATGGAAATGAAATAATGCAAGCGACACAGATAATACAGGATAATCAGAGCACAGAAAATAACCGATAATAGCAGAAATCGGAGCAGATGACACAGGATAACCAAAGCACAGGAAATAACAGATAATAACAGATAATAGCAGAAATCGGAGCACAAGAAATTATATTGCAATAATGCGACTATTAATAAGAACGGATAACGAGACTATCTACTAGCCTTCTACCCTAATTTGGATCCTCCAAACCCTCCTATCTAAGGTCATTTCCTCGGTAAAACTATTTTTAATAACTAAAATAAATAATTTGAGACGGAGAAAATATCTATACTTATGAAAAATAGTAGTAACCACGTAGAATTAGTCGTAATACCGTCACAAGCTGGCGCATATACCGTAAAACAAAAAGTGCACGAAACTCAACTCACAACCGTGATCCTGCATCAGGGTTCAAATTGTAGCTTAGTGGTTGTTTTAATTGAAGCTAGAGAAAGTAATTCAACAAGTTAATAATTTTCAGTTATAAGTACTTCCCAAAGCCAGTTAATTTCTATTAATAAAATCTCCTTTTCCAAAGTTAATAAAATCCCCTTTTCATTTTTTCCAAATATAGCCCCCTTTATTTGCCTAGCCTATTTTGTACATCCTCAAATTAAATACTTCAGTTCAAAATAATTGAGGATTTAGCTTCTAAAAATATGTCAGGAATAATTAAGATTTTAGTCTATCAAGAAAGTATTTTATTCTTTTTTTCAAATTTACCATTGACACATTTTTAATTTAATTATACCAAGGAGCCGTTTGGACATGGTTTGAAACCATGATTTGAAATCATGTTTGGACATGCAATTTGGATTTCTTAAGTTGTATTTTTTCTTTTAGACATAAAAACCCCACAAGTTGTGAAAACTATCAAAATATTCTCAACTCTTATACAATCTTACCAAATGAGTAAGTCATAGTTCATAACAAAATTATACGCTACTAGGAAGCCTTTCTAAAAAATACAACATCAATTGATCAAACTTTAATTCAATAAAAAAGAAAATTTAACATGAATAGTAATGTAACTACTCTTTAATATAATCCTCCCACATGATAGATATAAATAAACGTTAGTAAATGGTTGGTGAGAGTAATTATTAAAAAAAATCTACCAACTTATGAGTCTTTCTTTACAAAATATAAACTTATGAGTCAAGTTTTCTATTTAAAAATTTTGAAACCACGAGATGAAATGCATATTTAAATACTGATTTCATTCCATAATTTCAAATCACATATCCAAACGCCAGTCAAATCTAAAACCTCAATTATTTTGAAGCGAAAACAATAATATATAGTTCCCCATTTCCACAAATACGAAACGCCGTTGGTTAATTACATGTCACCGTTATGTCATCATTCCTCATTAACGGGGGGAAAATATAAGCTATACTTTCTTAAGCATTCACCTCCATTTATGTCATCTAACTTATGTTCCTTTCTTCATAATCACCTTTTTCTCTCATTCCCATTTTAACACTACTAATATTCTTCAACCATTTTCCATCTTTAAATCTCTCTTTTATTCTTGGAAAAGAAAAAAAAAAAAAAACCACAAGAGCGCTTTCATACTCCACCCGTTTGAAAAAAGCTCTACAGTTTTTTTTTTTTTTTTTTGGTGACAGATTTGTGTAGAAACTGGAAACCCCACACTCTACAGTGAAAACCCAATTAGGGTTTCTTGAAAAGAAAAAAAAGAAGTTAATTTATTGAGAGAAACAGTACATTTTATTAGTTTTTGTGTGATTTTCTTGAAAAAAAAAAGGGTTGTGTAGGTTTTCTTGATGGTAATGGTAATATGAGCAAAAAGGGTATAATTAGAAGATCGAAAGTTAGTATCTTTACAAATGGGTGTAGCCAAATTGTGGAGATATAATTATAATAATAATAATAATAATATTAATAATCTGGCCACGTGGCATTTGGTGTTTTCTTGTACGCCGTCGTATGGGGCGGCGAGGAGGCCGATTAGATGGACAGCTATTTGTGGATTTATGCTGTTTGCTTTGGGGTTGATTTCACTATTCACTGGACACGTGGCATCTAATCTTGAATGGTATTCTCAGAGACTTGTTAAACGAGCTTGGTTCTATAAACTGGTATGTAATGTAACCAAAATGTTGAAGTTTTCCTTCATGTTGTGACCCTTTTCAGCTCCAGTGTAAGTGAGGAAAAATGGTTTGTGGGAAAAACTAGTAATGTAACAAAATGTTAATTTTTCTCTTATGTTGTAACCCTTTTCACCTCCAGTGTAGTTGAGGAAAAAAATGTTAAATTCTCTTGAGCCCGGGTATTTCGGAAACAGCCTCTCTACCTCCTGAGGGAGTAGGGGTAAGGTCTGCTTACACTCTGCCCTCCCCATACCCACTTGTGGGATTGCACTGGTTATGTTGTTGTTGTTGTAATTAAGGAAAAAAGAGTCTGTGGGAAAAACTGGTAATGTAACAGAATGTTAAATTTTACTTATAAAAAAAATGTTATAGTTTTCCTTTATGTTATGACCCTTTTCTGCTCCAGTGTAACTGAAGAAAAATGGTCTGTCGGAAAAATACTGGTAATGTAACAAAATCTTACATTTTACTCGTAGAAAAATGTTGAATTTTCCTTATGTTGTGACCCTTTTAAGCTCCAGAGTAATTGATGAAAAGGGTCTGTGGGAAAAACCTGGTAATGTAACAAAATGTTAAATTTTACTCATAAAAAGATGTTGTATTTTTCCTTGTGTTGTGTCCCTTTTCAGCTTCAGTGTAATTGAGGAAAAATGGTCTGTGGAAAAAACTGGTAATGTAAAAAAATGTTAAATTTTACTCATAAAGATGTTAAATTTACCCTTATGTTGTGACCCCTTTCAGCTCCAGGGTAATTAAGGAAAGATGGTCTGTGAGGAATAACTGGTAATGTAACAAAATGTTAAATTTTACCTGTAAAAAAGGGTTTTTTTTTTTTTTCCTTTATGTTGTGACCCTTTTCAGCTCCAGTGTAATTGAGGAAAAATGGTCTGTGGGAAAAATTTACTTACAAAAAAATGTTAAATTTACCTTATGCTGTGACCCTTTTAAGCTCCAGTGTGATTGAGGAAAAGGGTCTTAGGGGGAAATGAAAAAGGATTTTTTTAGGAATTAGGTAATGTTCCTGAAGCTCAATGGGTATAGCTCTTCTCTTGCACAAGTTGACCTAATATCTTTGGGAAATTTCATGCAGACTCTTTAATGGGTTGTTAGATATCTGTATGTTGGTAGTTACGAAACTACAAGCATTAGAGCAGTTCTAATTGTCTTTTTTCCTCAAAGAACCCTTAATTTGTCTTGAAAGTTAAAATAATTGAGTATTGGAACAGGGTGGTCCAAATCCTACAGAATGCATATTGAGGACTCTCATTAGTATGGGATTGAGGCATTATAGTTGTAGTAGAAGAATTAAAAAAGGACATGTCTTCATTTGGAGATGACCTCTCTTAGATATTAAAGAGAGATTTTTGTGGATGAGTGAACGAAAGATTCTCTTCTATTAGATAAATTATTGGAGAAGTTATGCCATTGCTGGTAATCTGACCCAAGAGTTAACCGGAAAAGCAAATGTTTGTGGCAACGACACTACCATGCATGGCAGTGAAAACTAAGTTTTTGCGTTGTGTGTCCTGGTATATTTAAGCATCACGTTTTTGTTCAATGATATTTTTCAGGATGGAAATCATCGTGCATCGATTGACATTTGGAAATCAAGGTATTCAAGTTTTTACTACGGATGCAGTGAGAGAGGCCCTCATTTTTCTTGTAAGTTTATTGATACTTCTATCAAGCTCATGGAAAGAATGGAATTCGAGACCTTTTGATATTAAATTAGACTCAAATAAAGATGTATGTTTTTGTTTTCACTATGGTGAGACATGGCTGATATAAATGGTTATGAACCCATGTTAGACTTACTTTGTACATTAAACAATACGTAATGTTGCTACACTTCGCTTGTAATTCTCTCCCAGAATTCTCTTCTTCCTGGATATCATGAATAAAAGTATCCATTACTTATTTTAAAAAGAAAGAAAAACAACTTAGTTGTCGGGAGAATTAGGCTTTTCAAAACCTTCTACAGGCATCTTTGTGGTTACCTGTGATAATTTCTGTTTGAAGGCTTTGTTCTGTGTTCTCTGTCATGCAATGGAACTCACTTCTGTATCCCATATTTTCCAGTTTTACTCTTTACTTCTAGTGAAAAATAACCATATTATATAATGTTTCCAAAATGAAATGTAGCCGCTGAGCGTGAGCGATCTTCAAATGGATATCTGCTTATTGCAACTAGTGGAGGTCTCAACCAACAAAGAACCGGCGTAAGTATATTTTACTTGCTTTTTTGTTTGTTTGTTTGTTTGATGACGGTGGAGTTCGGGCCAGCTAGCGCCCCCCTCGATTATTTCATCGGGTACCTGCTACCTCCCACCAACACAGGTACCGGGAGACTTTGCCGATCAAGGCTTAGTCAGATTGAAAGAAATCACCTAATATATTTTACTTGACTTTCTCTATTAAAAATTGACTTTACATTTATTCTTTTATTTATATTTGGGGCCTCTTGTGATATTTCTGTTTTGCTCGTATACTTCCATGTCACAATCATCTAAATTTTGAAATGTATCTCTTGCTTATCAGATAACTGATGCTGTAGTTGTTGCACGGATTCTCAATGCCACTTTAGTTGTACCTGAATTGGATCATCATTCATTTTGGAAGGACGAAAGGTTTGTCTGCTTCTTTTACTTTATTGGAGGAGTATGCGTATCTCTTAAATTCATGGTAGATCACAATTTCTTAAGCAAGTTTGTGGTTTTTTCTTACTGAGACAACTTGTTTACTTGCAGTGACTTTTCCAACATTTTTGATGTTGGTTGGTTCATCTCTTACCTCGCGAAGGATGTCACAATTATTAAAAGGGTTCCAGAGAAGGTCATGATGTCAATGGAAAAACCCCCATATACCATGCGAGTTCCTAGAAAATCGGAGCCTGAATATTACTTGGAGCAAGTATTGCCTATACTCTTAAGAAGACGGGTAAGTAATATTTGGTGCTGAACAACACTTCATATCTGTGAGAAACACCTAATCTCAAGAAATAGTATTGCACTTCAGAAAAATGGTGTGTCATTTGGTGCCTGACCTCCTGTTCATTGAGCTCTATGTTGACCTGCAAGAGCAAAAGATGTACTTTGATCAGGATCTAAATATCTCTGTTCTCTGATATTAGCTTAGCCCATTGCCAACCTAACCAGTCTCAATACCAGACATGGCTAAAACTTGTTTCCAAGCCAGTCAGTTCTTTTGCCAAAAAATACCATTTTTGCTCTTCTTTTTGGGCCTAGCCGCATAATAACATGGTTGGAATTTATAAAAGATAATGACATGGTCGGACTATTCATCATCTTTTGTTCCATAAAGGTCTTTTCAGCATTGTTAAAGCTTTTGTTATGGTCATTAGTTAACATGATCATGATATTTGTTGTAGGTCTCTGTCTATAAATGTGTTCTTGAAAGGACAATAATTCATATTGCTCAGCAACTAGGAAAGTGGAAAAGTAACAAACGCAGCTATTATGCTTTCCATTTCTTTTCACAAGTAACATTATAATTTCTGCTTCAGCTCACGCAAGAGATGTTTTTAGCAGTCAATCAATTTTTCTCTGAGTGAGCTAGTCATATCTGGTTGTAGACGCTCTAGGCGGCCTTGTCGGCTTGCTCAATTCTGTATATATGTTTTGGGTATGCGCCCTTTCAGATGCAACAGTTAGTCTTCATATACTATTACCTTTTTTTTTTCTTTTGAGATGGACGTATTAATGCTTTCCTAAGAAATATCATGTGTTACTCGGACTCTTCACTTTCGGTGCCGCATCCGTGTCGACACGACATGGGTGTGGGTGTGGGATCCGTACCCGAACTAGTCAACCGATTTTGGATACTTTGACCAAAATCGACGTAGAAATTCTGGACACATTCAATGATTTCTTTAATCAAAACTAAAGCTAAAGCTAAGGTGAAATTGAAGAAAATGGAATACCTTGTATATACAAATTTCTATGTCACTCTGTTTCCTTTTATCTCTTTTGGGGATTCTCCTCTTGATCAATATTTTTTTCCTCAAGTTTTCCACATAATATTCCATAATTTAGGTTTTATAACTCTATTTTTAGATATTTGAATTTTTTTAGCCGAATCCCCCCACCCGTATCAATAACTGGATCCGTATCCCCCAATCTTAAAATTTAGATCATGAAGGATCCGACATCTAGATCCGCACCCGTATCGGACACCCGCACCTGAGTCCAAGTAACTTAGGAAATATCATTCTTGGAAGGTAGTTTACCTAGCCAATTAGGGAACACACTAGGTATGCACAATCTATAGCAGTTAGTCTTCATATACTATTACCTTTTTTTTTTCTTTTGAGATGGACGTATTAATGCTTTCCTAAGAAATATCATGTGTTACTCGGACTCTTCACTTTCGGTGCCGCATCCGTGTCGACACGACATGGGTGTGGGATCCGTACCCGAACTAGTCAACCGATTTTGGATACTTTGACCAAAATCGACGTAGAAATTCTGGACACATTCAATGATTTTTTTAATCAAAACTAAAGCTAAGGTGAAATTGAAGAAAATGGAATACCTTGTATATACAAATTTCTATGTCACTCTGTTTCCTTTTATCTCTTTTGGGGATTCTCCTCTTGATCAATATTTTTTTCCTCAAGTTTTCCACATAATATTCCATAATTTAGGTTTTATAACTCTATTTTTAGATATTTGAATTTTTTTAGCCGAATCCCCCCACCCGTATCAATAACTAGATCCGTATCCCCCAATCTTAAAATTTAGATCATGAAGGATCCGACATCTAGATCCGCACCCGTATCGGACACCCGCACCTGAGTCCAAGTAACTTAGGAAATATCATTCTTGGAAGGTAGTTTACCTAGCCAATTAGGGAACACACTAGGTATGCACAATCTCTTAACGTGTTCTTTTGAATTGAGCTTTCCTTGTTTTTCTTGTTCATCAATATCACAGTTCACCTAAGCTGATCAAGTCTTATTAAAGTAAAACAGGATACCAGGAAGTGCATGACTATGTTAACATTTTGTTAATGTCTGGGCTTCCTTGCATGCAGGTCCTTCAGTTGACAAAGTTTGACTATCGACTTGCTAGTGACCTCGACGAAGAGCTACAGAAATTACGTTGCCGTGTGAATTATCATGCCTTAAGATTCACGAAACCTATAAGGAATCTTGGTCTGAAACTTGTATTGCGTATGCGAAAGAAGGAAAAACGTTTCATTGCAGTTCACTTGAGGTTAGTTTGACTTGGTGCATTTAGAAAGTTAAGTCTTCTGATACTGTAAGCTTAATTTTTCCCTAGCAATTTAAGAACGCAACGTTAGTGAAAATACAACTGAGAACTGAAGTTGCAAGGCCCTTGAGTTTGACATGTATATGTCTAATTTTTACTGGAGCTATGCACATGAACTTCAGTTCAAGTTTGTTGTACTGTAGGGAGGGATCTCATCTTAAATTCAGGGTTGGGAGTTCTCTCTCTATGGCATGGTAATGAAGATAGCGAAGAACTCACTTATCTAGGTAAAAAGAAAAGAAAATGAATTAAAATAAGCTGTAATTCATTTCCCTTGGTAAGAAGGGACCTGTATTTTGCCTTCATTCGAGGTGTTACTTGAGCGTCTGCGTTCGCTATAGAAATTAGAAAATTATGGCATGAGTTTTCAACTTAGACTTGATAAAATTTTAGAATTTTACTGATGCCATGTGATACTTATCTTCCATAGCCAATACAGGCCCGCCCCTGTCGACTTTGTGATTTCTACTATTCATGTCTTTTCTGTTGATTATGTGCTCTAGGTTTGAACCAGATATGTTGGCATTCTCTGGCTGCTACTACGGTGGCGGTGACAAGGAAAGATATGAACTGGGTGAGATAAGAAAACGATGGGCTACTTTACCTGTAAGATCTCTATCACTGAAGAATTATGCTTCTGCCCTTACATGCCAATGTAGGTGATATGCATGTTGTCTATCTAGGATTTGTAGAGCTGCAATTTTCTTGCCAAGCTTGTGAACTCCTGCTTCCTTGCTGGCAGCCTCTTTATTATTCTTTTCAAGCACTCTCACTGCTTGGGTTAGGATTTTGGAATGCTATTTTCTTGGACTTAGCCTGAATAGATAGATAAAGTGTAATTTCTATGGGAAGCAATGATTGATTGAGTTACCATGAATTCCTTTTTCTATTTTTTGGAAAATGCAATGTTTTCTTCAAAAGAATAGCACCCAGTGTGCAATGGAGAAGTAGGACAACCCCAACAGTATGCATCTTATTACATCTTACTACAGTAGCTACATGTGATAAGAACCAAGGAAATTAACCATCGTTCCTGTCTACTTCTTATACATTAGGGTAGGTTGTCTACATCACTCCTCTTGGGGTGCGGCCCTTCCCCGGACCCTGCTAATGCAGGATGCTTTGTGCACCGGGCTGCCCTTTGCACAGAAGGCTAAGAGCTATAAACACCTATGCTTTAATGTACAAGTATTTTCCTTTCTGCTTTCGAAGTATCTTTGATTTCTCTCCCTCCACACAGTCCACCATACTAGCCGCCACAACTTTTTTTCGTCTTCTTGTAGTCTAATTCTATTCCAACAAAGTAGAGTAGGTCTTTAGGAAATTCCGACATGTACCATTTAACTTTAAGCAAGTTCAAAAAACATGTCTCAAATCTAATTTGTGATTCTGCAGTGGATAAATAAGTGCTTCACGTCTTCGTAATCTTCTTCACACGTTATACATCTGTTGCAAATAGTCATACCTTTTCTTTGTAAACTGTGTTGGGTTAAACAAGCCTCTCTAGCCACTCTACCCATGAAAAGCACTCTAATGTATAGGGTGCTTTGTATCTCCATATCAATTTCCATGGCCATACTTGTTCTTGTTGCCTACTTTGGGACAAAAATTTATACGAGACGTTCTTTCCATAGTATCCTATCTGATAATAACTGCTGTCCTTGGAAGCTATTAATCATCTGCAGAGTTACAGTGAATTCTTCACCATTGCATTTTAAAAGTAATATCCACTACAAGAAAATAAGTTACTTTGAAGTAATATTGTCAAATTGGGTCTCCAGTTAAAAAATTAAATCATATCCTCTTCAGAAACAATAAGTGCTTTTCAGCCTGGTAACCCCCCATCCCATCCCAATTTTGGATGATGCTATAGCAGAAACTCATATATAAATTTCTGTATGTTTTGCTGGTTCAGGAGTTGAGCCCTGATGAAGAGCGAACACGAGGGAAATGCCCACTAACACCTCATGAAGTAGGGCTTATGTTGCGGGCTCTTGGCTTCAAAAATGACACGTACCTTTACGTTGCATCTGGGGAAATATATGGTGGAGAGAAAACTCTGCAGCCTCTAAGAGAGCTGTTCCCAAACTTTTATACCAAAGAGATGCTTGCTGGTGAAGAACTTCAACCCTTTCTCCCTTACTCTTCTCGTCTTGCTGCAATTGACTACATTGTATGTGATGAAAGTGATGTCTTTGTCACTAACAATAACGGGAACATGGCAAAGATCCTCACTGGTAGAAGGTAGGTATTATTGACCGTCTTTTATAGCAATTTTTTAAACTTTTTACTTCTATTGCTCTGTTCATTAGCAATGTTGCATGGTATATTTCCCTATGCTCTATGAATAAATTTCTTCAACCTATGGCCATGATATGCTGCTAGATTGAAATCAGAAGTCGCTCTGTCATCTTTCCTGGGAAACCATGTCTTTTTTTTTTTTTTTTGATGACATGGGAACCCGCAGCCGCTACCTTTCGGGTGCGCACAGAAACCATGTCTTTTCTTTACACGCACAAAATTGGTTATGTATTAGTATTAACTTTAGATGTGTTTTATACATATACCAAACTGAAGTGGAATGGGAAACCCATGAGACCAATAATTCTTGCAGGACTTCATAGGCTAGAGAGATAATTGCAATTTAGAACTTCATACATTTGAACACATTTTCAACATTTTTTGTTCCTATTCTATCTTGTTTCGCTCTTGGAAATTCATTGTTTTGTTTTTCATACCCGAAGGAGGTACATGGGGCACAAGAGGACAATCAGACCAAATGCGAAAAGGCTCAGTGCATTGTTCATGGCTCGGGATAAGATGGATTGGTCCACATTCTCTAGAAAAGTCAAATCATGCCAAAGAGGCTTCTTGGGAGAACCTGAGGAAATGAAACCAGGCCGTGAGTTCCATGAATTTCCATCGTCATGTATCTGTAAGAAACCATTCAATTTTTCTAACGTCACAAGCAAAGAGAAGTATCAGATTTCAAGAAGGAATCCAACTGTCTTGGAGTCAAGATATAGGTACCTATCCAATAGCAGTAACCTGGAACAGAAGAGCTCTCAGAAATTTAGAAAAGGGAGCTTGAGAGAAGGGCATGGATCATTAATAGATGAGATTGACCCTGATAATCCATTATCTGACTAAAATAAATACCATTAGTAGGTTATTAGCTTAGCGAGCATTGTTATGGTTATCTTGTCCTCTCCAACATGCTGCCATTTTCCCTTGATACTTCGGAAAGCTGAAGTTTCAGTGCTAGGTAGCATCTTCAATGCTCAAGTTTTCCGATCTTGCTGCTTTTATACAGCAAATCTGTAACTTCTCTTAATCTGCAATTGTTCATATACTTTGTGTAAGATAGGACCGTAGGGAGAGCGAAACGTTGTGTTGCTGGGTCGAAGATATATATCAGCAGTTTCTTTCAGTATGTTCGTTTATTTGATTGTGTATCCAAACATCTGCAATTAGAGCAGTTTAGTTTATCAAAAGCATAATTGAAGCTAGTTTAGTTTATCCAAAGCAGACTTGAACATCACAGGACTTATTCAGTCCGTCTAATTGAAAAGAAAAGCTAGTTCTCAAATTAATTTTTCTGAGCCTATCAGATGCGAAGCCCACACACCCACAGTACCATCTACAGAAGTTATTCAATAAATAGAGGATTTCCAAATTCTATCGATACATTTTATCATTCATTCACAAGAGTGAATCGGGTTCCATTGCATTATGAAAGGAAAATGATTGGCCTTCAATGTCTATTTAGTATTTATTTATTGTCGTACGCAAAAACCTTTTGAATTCGCAGTAGATAGTTAAAAAAACATAACTGGCAAAGGGTTGATTCACGTATATATACACTCCAGTTTGAGCGGATTATGCGAATATGTGATCCAGAATTTCAGTGTTCAACGCACTCTGCAAAAATAGAACAGTGAACTGAGCACCAGAGGATAAATTATTTACTCTTAAAAGTTGAGGAAACTCAATAGTTCGTTTTTTGTAACTGATGGGAATTGCTTGCATATTTTGCCTGTGGTAATGACCGTCAGCATCGGCCACTAAAAATGAACAAACTGTTTTAACATTTTCCAATCGCATGTCAAGGAACAACAAGATCGCCTTCTAGTCTTAAGGTAACATCAAACAGCTAGACTTGTCTGGTGTCAAAGGCTGCAAATATTTGAAGATAGATTTGTTTCAAAATAACTCATAGCAATTTTTAACCACTGACATCAAGAAGTCCCAATTTACAACCTATTCCGGCTAGCACAGTCCTTCACAAATTATGTAAAGGACTAAATCATTATGAACATCTACTGCCTAAATTTTACAGCCAGGAAGTGAGAACTTCCCATTCCCAGTTTTCATCTCTATAATAAATGTACAAGAAAACATTTAAAACTAGGCATCCTAATCATCGATAGCTAAATAGATAATCTGGGCTGAGCAGAAAAATTTGAAAGCACTTCTCTGCCTTGAATATTACCTGCGAAGAAAAAGAGCAATTTTACAAGCCAAATCCTGCTTTCCAACAGTCTCAGTAACATATTGAAGCGGGGAAAGATCGGCGAAAGAACTCAGGTTCGTGCCTTTGACTGGAAAACAGGGAATTCGAGATGGGGTGTGTGGGGGAGGGGGGGGGGGGGGGGGCGAGGGCACCCAATAAAAATGGGATGCATTTCAAAATTTACCTTGATGCACCTCTGCTGTGACTTCTGCTACT
Organism: Lycium barbarum; assembly: GCF_019175385.1. Classification (NCBI taxonomy): domain Eukaryota; kingdom Viridiplantae; phylum Streptophyta; class Magnoliopsida; order Solanales; family Solanaceae; genus Lycium; species Lycium barbarum. The sequence continues at coordinate 9,152,555 of NC_083340.1, forward strand.
TTTATCATGTGAACCAGATGAAAACTTAGAGATAATCAGTGAGCTCTGAAGTCCCTCCAATAACTGCACGTAACAAATCAAATACCAATTCAAACTTTTGTTGTTAACCAGAAACTACATTAAAATGAGTACCAGTAATTAATGAAATAAGACAATTTATACAAAAAACTAATTGCCAGTCACGAAGAGCAGGATGGTGATTTGTGCCAATTGGTAATGGAGATGACATTTAAAAAGGCTGATTTTGATCCTACTTTGTAGCCAAATTAGTGGGGAAGAAAGGAACTGTAGTGGTGGAGGCCAGGTACTGGTGACACAAGTTTAAAGCATTCTCTTCCAAAGAGCATACACTTTAAAATGGCCATATGAAATGAAAGATATATTTTCTTTGAGAATGGCAATGAACATATGAAATGAACGATATATTTCTTGCATCCCAGCTTATCAAATCAGGTAGTGGAAGGAAACGAGCAGGAAATGGGTGGTAAACACGTTACCAATGTCCACCCCCCCCCCCCCCCCAAAAAAAGGGGGGGGGGGGATGGGTGGTCAATTTTAAAGCACAAAACAGGGTAAGCAAACTATCTATGCTCTAAATTGCTTTATACTCTTTATGAACGTTTCTATGTTCAATGATGTGTTTTATGTGGGTACGACAGACGATATCCTATTGCTTCAAGGCACTCCAATCACTTGAAACCTAATTTTAGCATATCGGAAAACCTGCTAGCTTAACTAATTTTCTCTTATATAGTCACTTAATATACAAGGCATAAAATTACCCAGAAGCTTTGACCACTCAGACTCCAATTTTGGCATATTGGTTTAACCCAGACAGTAGTAATTGCACGTTTTTCTCTGAATGCTACATAATACTTTCCCTATTATTTGCTATGTCCTTGATTCTGCATTTTTTTAATTTCTTTAACATGCATTGCTTGAGCGGAGGGTCTTTTGGAAACAGCCTCTCTACCTCCATGAGGTGGGAGTAAGGTCTTGGTACACTCTACCCTCCCCAGGCCCCACCCGTGGGATTACACTGGGTTTGTTTGTTGTTGTAATAGTAATTGCAAGCGCTTAATAAAGCAATCACAATATTTCCCAAAAGCTACAACAACATACCCAGTGTGATCCCACAAGTTGGTCTGGAATATTTCCCAAAAACTAACCTCAGAAAATGCTGAAAAGAAACACAAGAATTTTAACCGTACAGATGTACCTCTTTACTTATTTGTGCAACATGGCTTTAGCTAATAATATAGAAGCATTGATACAACCTGTGATGTTGTTGTATATAAATGACGTTTGTTACTAGAAATCAATAAACTTATCTTTTACTGATTAAAAGGAAGTCCCATTCTTAAAGAGTAGAGATTACTTAAATCAAAGAGAAGGCTTACCCTTGATGTTGGTTGGATTCTTCGGTTTGATCTGCGGGGTTCACCTACTTCAGGTGTCATTTTGTCCTTTACTTCAACTTTACTCGACTTCAGATTGGATACAGGGATTTTCTTCTTCATGCCCTCCCCTCTGTTAGATGATGTCGAAGCTTTCTTTGGAATGTTGGTGGGAAGAACTTCAGAACGAAATTTCACGGGACCTTCAACCCCTTCTTCCGCATGTGACGCAAAATTGACCACATTAGACTGTCGTGCTTCATGCTTATCGTACACAATTGCATCACCTACCGTGTGGTCCGCTCCGCTAGCATCTCCAGTGGATGTAATACTATTATCCTTCAAATTTCTAGCTGAACCAGGAGGCTTACTTGGTTTAGGAAGTTTCCGTCGAGCTTCAATCGCTTGTTTCTCCTTCAGATCAGTCCTAGAATTGTTTTTCCATCCACCAGCACCTGTTGCTTGAGGCATCAAATATTTTGTAAACTTGGCTGAACCCTGTGTCGCATTACTCTTAGTTGCCTTGTCTGAAACATAATGCTTGCTTACTTCCATAAACTTCCTTTTCTTTCCTGGCTTAGGAACACCAAAAACTTTTGATCCCTCTTTCTGCAAACCAGACCTCATTGTTCGAAGTGTGCTAGGCTTATTGTCATCTTTGTTACTCCCCATATTAAATGTTTTGTCATTGACAGACAAAGGAAGCAATGTTGCCGATTCATTTGTCACTGGCACCAATGGATCCGTTTTTTTCGACAGACCGTCATTTCCAGCATCCTCACTAGCCAGATTGCCTAGCTTCACTCGTTTCTCCTTAGGTGTATCACCCTATTTATGTAATAATAAACAAGCATATATAGCAACTCGAATAAATCAAATTCTTGCTCATTTGATAAAAAAAGAATAAAGCAGAAGTATGTACACATGCAGACCTGGGACAAGAAGTCATGTCTTGACCTGGACCACTCAACCCACTCTCCGTCTTTCCATACAAGACTTGGTCGGAGATGCCATGATCTGACAACTGCAGTATCTCCATAAGCTGTAGAAATGATCCAAAAATCTTAGCCGTTAATCAAGCACATACAATGGTAGGGAACAATTGAATCTCAAAAATCAAAAATACCTGGAAAGTTGACACTAAATGTAGTCTCGTCCCTTTTGTTCTTCTCAGCAATGACACCCTCTCGCCAGCTAGAACACATTTTTGCGACAAAGAAAGCAAGATATAGAAAAAGTGAATTTCACATTCAAAAAATCTAATAAACTATAAAGCTAAAGAAAAAAGTATATCTCCTCGTCTGATTTTATCCTGATAAAGTTGAGATCAAAATAATCAGGTTTTTATAAATTACTTCCTTCTATTATTATTTCTATAACCGATTGATTCCCAAGGACCATGCTTTTGTCTGTGGCAGGGTCCAAACCTGCAACAGGTGCCTAAGAAACACTATGATATGTTGCACTCTTACAAGTAGACCGATGCCGTGGTGGCTTCCAGAACTTGAGCAAGAGATAAAATAATTAGATGCTTCAATTTTTTTTGGGAAGCACAATGGGAAACTATTTTACAAATTCTATCAATAAAAGTGCTTTGATTTGGAAGTTCTTGTTACAACAATGCAAAATTATTGTGGATTTTGAAGATGTTTACTACAACATTGTGAACAAGGTTGTCAAGAATCTGAAGTTTTGACCTAAAGAAGTCATACAGTGTCACGTATTGGGATGCATGCAATAAAACTTGAACATAGATGATTAAGACCTCAAGAAATTCAAAGCTAAAGTATCAATATTCTTATTACATCAGAAGTCAAAAACATTAATCATCTTAAGAAATAGCAATGCGAAACCAAACAAAATCATAAAATATAAATCAAAGAATTTGTCCTGATGCATTATTATAACACTGTATCCCCAAAGAAAGCATTCCTTGTTAAAGCACAAACAACACTTGGAACTCAATCACTAGGAAGGAAGGATTGGCAACTTAATGTGATAATTCGAGCTTACCGGCAGTCTATCCATGCATCAACTCTATCTCCTACATACCAAGTATACTCTTTAACAGCTGCTCTTCGTCTCTTTTTTTCTCCTTGAAGAGCAGTCACCGGATGCGCAGGACGTATTCTTGGTGGATCATCACTGCCAGCATCTAGAGGTACCCAGTCCTTTAACTGTTCAATTCCTGAAAGATTAAAAGGCAATAACAGCTTTTTAAGCCACAAAATCCTTATCCAGACAACAAAGAATGTCATCGCTTTGGGCTTCCAAGTCATTTTTTATAAGCAACCTAAATCATCAGATTACCACAGAAACAAGTGTCAGGTCTCGACTCACTTCGAAATAAAATTCTCGGGCAGGCAAAGGAAGGTGAGTTCCAGGTAATGTTGGTAACACTTTAAATTCAAAGCTGAACAGTTCTAACTTCTTAACCACTTACGAAGTTTACTGAATTAGATATAGATGAGAAACTTCCAATTGAAAAGGAGGCCAAGGTCTTCATCAAAACTGAACAAAAGCAATTTTAAGGCAAAAAATGGAAAGTGGGTGCTTATAGCAAGTCTCGGCTGAAATTTAGAAGCCAATTCTTAGTAGACTTTGGAAGTCACTATGAGATATCAACTACACAAGAAACTATCATAGTGAAAGTTTTTGAGGAAGTACTTTGGCTAAAGATGAATGAAGCATGCCAGGTTCGAATATAAATGTGTATGTCAAAACATGCTAGGGAGTCCATGGCTCGCTTTCTCCTTTCCCAATGGACTATCATTTAGCAGATGTACTTTCAAGACTAGCAAATTTTATTTGATGATCCAAGTATCCAAAACAAAACAGGTTCATTATATAGGTCCCAAAGCAACCGAACAGTTGCTCCTTAAATCAAATGTCCACCTTTCCAATTTTGGACATCTCGAGAATACAGTGCCAAACAGAAACTTTTATTCCTATAATATAGCGAAATATATTACACGGCATCCACCTTTATTAGCAGCCGCATCCAAATCCCAAACTAAACACTGAATACTCATCCGCGATGCTATGAATAATTGGAAAGGAAAGTTTACCCATTCCCCTGATGCTCAAGATCAACCACTCTCAGTAGATAACTTGTAATATGTATTTTTTATCTTACCTTCATCAGACTGATGGTCGGTGATACGAACGAGAGCTTTTCCGTTCTTTAAAGTCAACACTTTGGCTGAGTACCAAGCTCTCTTGCCATCATCACCATCTCTAAAAACCTATCAGTAAAGATATTACTAATAAATTAAACCAGCAATATGTTGCATCATCAGTAAATTAAACAAACAAACAAGCATTGAAGTGCTGAAGATGAAGCATGATGGATAAGAGTATATAAAATCCCAAAGTAAAAAAGGCACCAGACCAAAACATATAGCTTTTGTACATGCACAAAATTCTCAGATTACAATCGGATGAAAAAAGAATATTGGGAACTCTATGAGAACTGTCTACCTCAAAAGGCACTTACAACTGAGTATTTTGCAAGCAATAAGGCAGCCATAGGATGACAAAGTTACTATTAGCATACCTCCACGAGCGAACCCTCTTGCATCTTGGAGCTTGCCACATCTCCACGTGCTTCCACCAGATCATGAGATGACTCAGCAACTAGGCCTACAGTATGACCCACCTCTGGCATACTATGACCCTTTGCTCCTCTTACATCCTTTTCGCAACCTATAATAGGATTTTGAATAACATCTTCATTCCGCGTGTCGTCCTCTATGATATTACCAGATGCACTAGTAGGCTGGCAAGCAGGGATCGTGGGATGCATCTCTTCAACAGATAGACCCTCAGATCGCTTGGAAAAGATGCCAGGAGTCTTTTCGACAATGGGAATACCTGATTCATCCCCATTAACCTTGTTAGCCTTGACACCCTGCCCAGAGAGCGTTTGGGAAACTTTCCAGTAGCTATCTGGACCAGCTTCCACTAATTGAGTCAGAGGCAAAGGATCGGCCAACGCAACAACTTTCCCAGCGTGTGACACAGCTTCAGCTGCCAGTTCCGCAGCCTTGACTATAGCATCCAAATTCTCAGCATGCCTTGATGCAGCTGAAGCTGCCTCAATCCTTCTCCTTGACGCCTCCCTAGCAGCAAATATAATTGAACTAGAACCATTGCCAACATCCTGACTTTTCAGTAAGGAAGCAGGAGTAGCACTCCCCACGTTGTTCACACTATTAGGGAAAGAGACAGCATTGGTTTGAGAAGGATTGCTCACACCATATGCTACTAATGCCTCATCTGCCATCAGTTTAGCTTGCAATGCAGCATTTGATGCAAGTTTAGCAGCCGCAGCGGCTGCCTTTGCAACAGAAGTAGCAGCTGCTACAGCAGCAGCAGCAGATGTCAGCTTAACCTCAACATCCGATGCCAAATCAGAATTCTTGTGCTTATCTAACTGGCTCCACACATCTTGGCAGTGACTGACTGCAGCAGCAGCATTCGCAGCAGCCTCCTCTGCCTGCAGCTTAGCTTCCTCAACTTTGCTTGAATACTCTAGAGTTGTAGCCTTTTTTCCTAAATCAAGCTCTCTCTTAGAGAGATTAGTGGAAGATGGGGCAGAGGTGATAAGTATATCAGAATTACTTTTAGGTGCAGAGCTAGAAGGTGCTGCAGTGACAACCGATGTAGAAAAATGGCCACCAATTATGGGAACAGATGCAGGTCCTGTCTGGCTCTGAGCAACCAATGGTGTAACAGCAACTGATGATAACTGGCCAAAGTCATCAGATGCAGGGGCCTTACTTGATAACTGAGTACAAATGGCAGGGCCAGTAACTGATTCAGAAGAGGTGCCAAGCTTAGATTTTTGGGCACGATCCTCAGTACCGGATGCCTTCTTTCTCTTTCTAGATTTCTGATCAGTTGAACACTGAGCAGGCAACACTGAGGCCTTTTTGTTGTCATGCGGAGAAGCTCCAGACAGGACACCACTATCCCCAGCACGAGCCACCGAACCAGGCGTTGCATGTTTTGCACCAGCAGGAATGGACAAGGATGACTCCTTTACAGAGGTTAATTTCACAGGCTCCGTAACAGGCAATGCAGGAAGCTGTGCACTAATGTCAAATGCAGAAGTTTGTGGAGAAGCAACCCAGGCACCAGGGAAAGGGACCTGCGGTGGCCAAGAGGCAGTGTGCCCCACAAAATTTCGTGCTGGAGGAGTCTGATACGGATGCATAGAAGGAAGTGCCTTATAATCAATGACAGCTCCTCTGGCAGACGATAGCCCATCACGCGATGGGGTAGGCATATTCCAAAGAGGGGATGAAAGCGGTATCATAGGACTAACAGCAGGTGAATTGGTAGCCTTGCCGCCTGCCCTTGCAGCTGCTGAAGTAGTAACCTTATTTTGATGCATAGCCTGTTTGTTTGCTTGATCTGGAGTTCTGGGACCTGCATCTGTCATTTGTAAAGTAAAACCAGTAGTAGCATAATATGAAAAAAAATGATCCAGAGGTTTAACTACCTGAACGTGGATGAGAAGGAGTTTCATTATTTCCAGTGTGAGATCTTAATCCACGAATCCTTTCAACACAAGCACGCCATGCAGAGTCCCAAAGACTTCTGCCTCCGTCTGCAGAGTGTCTCAAGTAACTAATTACATGTCCAAGTTTTGAAAAAGAAAATAAAACACGTAAATATAACTAAGGACAAGCCAGCCAACTAACCAGATGTCCCAAAAGCTGAAACCATACAAGCCTCGTCCGGTGCTGTACCTTGTCTGGAGCAACCATTTGAAAAGCAATGAAATCAAACATTATAGTGGTCTAACAACATGAATGAATTAGACCAATCGTGACACCCACCAAAAAGATGGTAGTTTTTCTCTTTCCTTGAACGAATAAACAATATTTTGAATAAAAGAGTCAAAAGCTTTTGCAGTATATTTCCCGCAGTATACTTGGACCAAAATTGGGGAAGGGAAAATTATCATCTTCAAGTATATGCTATCACTATAAATAACTCATTTCTTTCTCTTTCTTTTTATCGCCTTCAAATCTATCCTGTGAAATTGAATCTCTTGTTTTTTCTTTAGAAAGCTCGAATCTCTCCTTTTTTGCCGTTTCTTTTATAATTTTGTTACAAGCAGTTTTGGTATGGAAAGAGGTAGGTGGTTTGAAAGTTATCTTGCTAATCCTCCCCCCCCCCCCCCAACAACAACCCCCAAAAAAACCCGGGGAAAAGTAAAAGAAACAAACAATTCTACCATCCTACCATATGAAGTCATAGCTAAATCCAACCTTGCACTTACACTACTTGATCTTATTTTCTCCTGGATATGACCAGCATATACGCATAAAAATCAGAAAGTGGAATACCAGACTCACATTAGAGACCCATAAACAAAAATTTGAGCTCGCAGTTGCACTTGTTGTAGATCTGTGAAAGGCTGATGAAACAATACGGATGCAGAAGAAGTGTTTAAATCCGGTATATTTGAAGTTGGAAATGAAACAACCCCACTGGATTTTGTAATATTGCGCTCAGCAGTTCCAGCTTCAAATTGTATTTTCTGCACAGCCATAGAGGGACTAAGCTGAGCACAAGATCTGTCTCCTCTATCCGACTGTTTCGATGAGCTTATTTCCTTCACTTGTTTTCCCTTCCTAGGGTTTTCTTTAGCTGATTTCCCTGAGCCACGTCTTGCCTTGCGATCACCCTTAGCACCCCCAGGCGGAGTCCCTTTGTCAGGTACCAGAGGACTTCCATGAGAAATTTCCTGCACAATCTTAGTATCAGTTTGCTTGCTGCCAGATGTCAAATGCAGTCCATCCCCAGCCTTCAACTGTAATTCATACTGAGAAAGTTAGAACAGATGAAGGAGTTGTACGAAGCATAGTACACGATAAAATAATACGACATTAGATGAGAAAGCAGACCTCAGTTGGCTGGCAGGCTTGAGTACTGGTGATTGATTTGTCAGCATCTCCCGTAGCATTACCAGCCAATGGACTTACATCAAAAGTAAAGCTCGTATCTGCTTTAGTGGACGCATTTTCTCCTGAATTTATGGAGGTGGACTGTGCTTTCCTACCAATTTCAATTGTATCGACAAGGGAAGCAACATTCTCAACTACAGCCCTACTTCTACTCTCAGTCGTTTTCTTTTCACTTGGTGAAAGTGCAGTACAACTTATGACAGCCGCAGAAAGTCCACCAACAACGTCAGAGCTTCCCTCAACTGCAAAGGAAATAAAAATCATTTCAAAATTCCTTTCGTTTACAAAAAAGGCCTTTCATTTTTCAATGCTACCAAAATTTCCAGCTCTCATTTAGACTTTTTCATGCAATTTGCTGCTATATATCATTATATCGGACTCACTCCAGACATTACTCTTTTTGCATGTTTCTATCTACACTAAGAACCCTTGCCTATTCTCAGCCCCTTCCAGACCAAGAGACATTCTACAATTTCAGAAACATAACATAGGCTCATAGTCCTTTTCTTCTTCTTTCCTTCTTTTTACAAATCTTTTCAGCATCATAATTGTGTGTGATTTGACAAGATGAACAGTCTCACGCTAGTTCGACATTGCTCAAGTATATCATATGCATTCATATGTTTATTACACACGCACACATGTGATCAAAGAGATATTGCCTATAGATGAGCAATTCTTGGAAATATAAAAAATTGAGAAAGAAACTATGAAAAATCTTCACACAATGTCATGGAGTAAATATTTGTTGTTGTTAAAATGAAAGAGAGGAGAGAATATTGAAGTTATCTTTAAATTCATAAGGCCCTTCGTGATCATATTGCAATTCTTCCATTTGGTAGATGCAGATTAAGGCTTCAGCTAAACTTCATATATGATTGAATTGACAGATAACTGACATCAGTGAGATGACTCAATCTGTCCATCAGCAGATCACTCAAACAAGCAATACAATTGATTCTAAAGAGAGAATGAACAAGTCATAAAGCACAAGAAAAAATGGAAGGATATCTGTTTGCATAACTTCACATCTCAAATATGCAAATAAGAAAAAAAGCAAAGACATACTCATTAACATTTTTATGATGTAAACAACTTTAAACGATGATGGACACCCAGATCAGTCGGTATAATAGCCATCTGCAGTACCAGAATAAATGGGAATCTCAAAAGGCCACAAAGCTCCCAATGAAACGCAAACACACACTGATTATATCATGAGTTTCAGTTCACGAAGACAACCGTTCAGTAGTTAACCAAGAAGTCCATAATGTTCAACCAAGAAGTCCATAATGTTCACCAACTACAAGTCTGCTCCAAATGAACTGAGAGGAGAAATTAGCTTGTAAAAAGTTCTTTAGCAGACTAGCTTGTAACTATGTTTCAGACCAAACAAGTTTTTCCACGGTCCAGAGGGAACAGGGAAGTGGAGACAAGTATACGGTAAACCTAACTGTCAAGAATAAATGATAATCACTGAGCAACCACCTGATCAAAGATATATTATATGAGTGCAAGAAATAGAAGACTAACCTCCAACTTCTCCCAATTTCACTGTTTCTACTTTCATCTCCTGATTCTTTTCAAGAGGCGCTGCCTCAGCCCCAGCACCCTCTTTGATGATTGAATCACTATTGGACGCACATACCTCCACGTGTCTACAGGACTCCCTATTTGCTTCAGCATTTGCTGCTTGCTCAACGTGGCTTGCTGTATCGGGATTATCCGGAATAAGAACATTCTGATCAACAATCATGGGTTCTATTTCCATATGACAGTCACCAGATGCATCTTTTCCATTGTTGGAAAGGGGACCTAGCTGGCCTGCTCCCTCAGAAGACTCCTTCAGTGTTGACACTTCTGCTTCCGCACTGAGAACAACTTCCATTTTTTCCTTTACTGCAAAATTCTCTGAACCTCCCATAACCGACACTGGCTTCGGCTTTTCATCATGATCGACTATCTCAGTTGCAATAGCACTGCTACCAGAAAGCAACGTAACCCTCACTGAGTCACCACCTAAGATTAAGTTCCTACCTTCAAACCGAACATTTGATGCTGCAACGCCACACCAAGTAACAATAAGAAGTAGCAAAAGAAGATAACAGGCCAATTTCTGAAACACAGCATATAATATTTAAGCACTAACATCAGAAATAGAATATAATACCTTGTTTTTTCAATGTGGAAGATTCAAATTGTGATCCATGAACTTGGTCAGAGATTTGTTCAGATTCTTCTCCTGCAGAAGAGGAACTAACCCCATGGTCACGCACACATGATCTCTCCATCTCATTTTCTACGGGCAGAACTTCCTCCATTTCCTTACCACCAGAGACATCCACATTAGTAGTATCGACATCAACCACATGGGGGAAGCTTTCTCTAGATATATCCCTGGATCCAGCAGGCACGGACAAGGAGACGTCGTCTCCAGCACATCCATATCCTTTGGAGAGCCTATCAGCATCATTTCCAGTTTCTAAATTCTCAGGTACTGGCCTCTCCACAAGTTCAGCAGAAACAGATGCCTCTTGTATATTACTCGGACCTTCTGGAGAATAAATACCATTACCATTATTTTGTTTAGACAGCTCAGAGATCTCTGATATTGTACATGCCTCTGAAGTGACAAGATTAAGTGGGGTATGACTGTCCAGATTATTCTCCTCTTTCTCAGTGGAAGTAGTCAGTCTATCTGATATCTGCATAGCAGAGACCTTCTCCGCCTCATCCTTGGAGCTGCCTCCTTGATTCTCCGTGTCTCCCGTATCTAAACAATCCTGACTTACTGACGCCTCCTCATCCTCACAGAGTATGCTATTACCTTCAGCCTGTAGCTTATCTTTCAAGACCGTCTCAGGAAGTTCGACAGAAGAAGTATCTTCTTTGCATACCTCAGTAGTAAGACTGCACTCGTTCCTCTGCACACAACGTTCCTCTGATTTAATCATTCTGGTTTCACTTGGAAGCTCTTTGACTACTTCCAGTACTGAAGCAGCACGAGAGGGAGGACAAGCCTTAGATGTACAAGTTTCACTTTCAACGGCACTTCCATGCAACTTTTCATCACCCATACTCGAGTCTTTGCTCAAAGAAATTAGTTTCTCCACTGGTTTCTGATGATCACTTGGTGGACCACTTGTATTCCCACTATGATAGTTGGTTGAATTATGCTGACTACACAAAATCTCTGAACTCGCAGAAAGAGAATCAGTTAGGCGCTCCTTAATTGCACTTTGAATTACAGGAATGGATGGTTGCCTATCAGATTTATCAGGTAGAGATTCAAATTGTGGTGTTTTAGCTTCCCCTAGATTCTCATCAACGCCTTTAATGTCAGTCTGTAACTTTTCCTCAGTATTAGCTCCTGAACATCTCTCACCAGCAATATCAGAACATTCATCAGCAATAGGATTCACCTCCTGTCTTTCTGGAGTGCCTACAATATGAATCCCTCCCCTCTTTGTTCTATCACAACTAGAAAATGAACCAGTAAACTCAACTGACTCATCAGCTTGTGCTTCTGAGCTGGAGTCTTTTACATCGTCTCTTTTATCATCCAACTTCAAACTAGATTCTGCTGGCTGGATTAAGCAACCCAATTCATTTCCAGCATCTGACTCCTCAATAACTGTGTCCCCTGGAACCATTTCTTCCTGACCAACCGATTTCAATAACATTTCAACAGATTCTGTTGATGTTGCCTCAGACCAGACATTACGTCTTGGTATGGAGCAAGTATCTGTAGCACTTGAACTAAACTCTATTCCACTACTTCCTCGAGAAAAATCCTCTATCCAATGATTGTCTTCCTGAGTAGGAATACCAAGGAAAACCTCGTTTTCAACTAAACTGTCAAATCTTAAATGCCCCTGAAGACTATCGTCAAAATCGAACTTGGGAAGAGCATAGGGATGCAAAACGGAGGAAACTTTGGAGCTGTCTTCACCACCTAAATGACTTTGATAATCATTGTCATTGTAATCCATCTGTATATCCCTGGACAGCAAATAGAATAAGTTAGTTGACAGAGTAACAAAGGAATTCATATATGTTAACAGATTTTCCTCCTAAAGCCATTCAAATCTTCCCAAGAAAATAAACTTGAAAACCAAATGTTTGTGGTAGTACTTTTTTTATTAGTATTCTGGGTTTTACTTAAAAATTGGCATCACAGTAGTCAAAAGTGAAGAGTGCAAAATGTGCCAACTTCCGTTTGGAGCTTTAAGCACAATCTAAGAAAAGGGTCAATGAAGAAAAGAAATAGAAATGCAATGCAAGAATATTTAACTACAAAAACAAATAATATTTACTTGGACAAAATAATGAAAAAAATTATAACTGATATGTGTGTCTGTCCCTGTGTGTGTGTTGTGCCCTCAAAGACAAAATCCATCGGTGTGGATGCACATGTCTTAGCACCTTGAAGCCAACACTAAAGCACCAAATGCCAATCAAGCGAAGCAAAGCAAAAGTGCACAACCTGCGCTTCACCAAGTTTCAGTGCGGTTAAGCACGCTTTAATCGAGCCTTTAGCAACATTGGATGGTATGTGAGCTGACCTTCAGGCCCAACCCTAAAACTATGACCTATGTCTCGACTACCCTCTTTATTATTCAGCCAATAACCACTTTTTTATAAAGCCAATATATTTTTACACAGTCACACTAATGACACCAAGATAATCAGGAAGAGAAAGAGGGCAAGGTTGACCTAGAATCACCCAAATCAAAGGAAGTCGATAAACTAGCATTGAAGTCATCAATACGTTAGAACTATGAAAAATCTCTCTGAACAGTAAGGGTGTTAGGTAAGAAAAAAATAAACACAATTTTAACCCCAATAAGAAGAATGAAGTGAAGTGAGATTAGACCAGATTCAGCTGCCTAAATCCAAATTATTAAAATGTCTCACTTAGTTTTACAAAAGAATGGTATGGCCTATGAAATATAAAACATATAACTGAGGTAGGATAACTGAAATAGACTAGTATCATAAGGGAACACATGCCATAGAGGTGAAAAGCAAGTTGCATACAATGGTTTAAAAACTAGCATGGTTATACGGAAGTGAATGTTACGCAAACGGCCTTCAGAGAAGCTAGATTATGGAAGTGATGTTCAGCCTTTTCCGAGATTGGGCCACATCAAACAAATTAATGTCATAGAAATGAAGATGATAAGTGTTGTGCAATACTACACAAGAATAAAAAATTATAATATGAGGCAGATGGCGCAAGCAGCACATATAGGATACAGTGTAATACAATCATCAAAGATCATTTGACCAAATCCTACAGACTTTAGACGCATTGTATCGATAAGCTCCAGGGCTTTGGAGGGTAAGAGCAGAACAAATGAGGTACGGGTTACGCGCACGTCATGGGTTCGAACTACTGCGGACATAAACCTAGCAGTTAAGTGCAGAAGGGTAGAGCGTGAGAGCTCTTTATCCAACGAATTTGCTCCGTGTGCAATAGGCCCCCGGGGATTTCTCGGTTATCCAAGTTAGCTTTGTTTCCAAGAAACTTTTCAATGTTGCAGATCAACATTTGGCTCCAAGTTAGCTTTGTTTCAAAGTGTACCAAGACCATTTATTTCTTGAATTTGGCTTTAAACGGAAACAACAACTTCATTGCGACTTTTTTCTCGTTTATGGTGTATTATAGAATTAAATATGATTCTCATATAATAGCACCAATGTAAAAACGTGAACTAGAGCTAAATCAACAACTATCTCCAAGTAAAATCTTGAAAAACAAGGACTTCCCAAGTGAACCACAAGGAAAACAAACTAGAACTACTCCAAAAAAAAAAAAAAAAATTCACTAGCATAATGCTAGCGACATAGAAAAGACGATCAAGTGCACATTGCTGACGTCACATCAAAGGTCAATCATGAGATTAAGCTTGTATTAATAACCTAAGAACCTTCAACCATCTTCTTTATTTACTCATACATGAATGCAAGCAAACAATTAATATAACCAGTGAACAAAAAAAAATGAAATTGATGATGTAAAAAACTTTTGACAATGGTAAACAGGACGATGTACAGAACTCTTAACACTTTTTATTTTGAATAATGTTGATGTGAAGAAAAAGAACAAACCCAGTGCAATCCCATGGGTGGAGTCTGGGGAGGTAGTAGCATGTACACAGACCTTACCCCTACCTTCTCACTACCTTGAGAAGGTAGAGAGGTTGTTTCCAATAGACCCTTGGCTCAAAGAACGATGAAAAGGAGGCAACAATAGCAAGATAATAAGATAAGTGAGGCTAAAGAACCATGTAATAATAGAAATCTAAAAATAAGAAAAGACAAGAATAATACTAATACTCCAGGAAAGGAAAGAAATACGTCTGACTACCTACTACCCTTCTACCCTAATTCTTAACCTCCACAACTCCTATCGAGGGTCATGTCCTCAGTGAGCTGAAGTTGTGTCATGTCCTACCTAATTAACTCAATCCAATACTTCCTCAGCCTACCTCTACCCTCCTCAAGCACACTACGGCCGACCTCTCATAATGTTGATGTGATATGAGTTTAAATAGGAAACATGGTCAACGAGAATTCATATGACCAACACTAACTTGTTTAGGACTGAGGCATAGTTAGTTTATGAGGCAATAAAAAAATGCTTGTGTGTAGGCTTTGATACTTGACACTCTTTGCTTAGGTATTCGTCCTTCACAACGCTAGTCATGAGGCACACTTTGTGGAAAATAACAATGAAGAAACATATATCTTTGACTGAAAGGCATAAGTGTCAATTATGTCTTTCAAATTTTTCATCTTTTCTGAGCCTATCTTAATTCTCGCTTCAACAATACAACAACAAGCATTTTCACCAAAGCAGAAGATTGGTATTTGCGTGGAGAATGGTAAAGGAGCAGGCTCATTATCCACCGAGTTTAGAACCTTCCGTCACTGACTGCGAGGATTTTTGGGTTACCAAAAAAATAAGCATTTTACCCAGCAAGGCAGCATCTGCAATTAGGGGTGGGCGTTCGGTTTTTCGGTTCGGTTTTTTCAAAGTTCGGTTCGGTTTTTCGGTTTCGGTTTTTTGAAAGTGGACACCGAACACCGCACCGAATTAGTTCGGTTCGATTCGATTTTTTGAAGTTCGGTTCGGTTTCGATTTTTCTAATTCGATTTTTTTTAGCAATTACACATCTCTCCATTTATTTCCATTTTTCCTTCTTGATTGCTTCGAGTTACAGAGGTTTACGCTAGACTAAATGTTTGAAGGTTTGATGAGTTTAGAATCCAACCATAGTGATCATCCACACATACAAGATAATATCTTCTATATACAAAATATAATGTATTATACAACGTATAATAAAATCATACGAGGTATATAAAATTTTATATAGTGTATAATCAAATTATGTGAGTTATATCTAATTTATTATAATAGGTGAAATAAATTATATGAATATTATTCTATGTATAACATTTTTATTTTACTATATATAATAAAAATCATCACTCAAATTATTATTATACTTGTGTTCAATATCCTGTAGTGTTAAATGAAAACTGAGATTTTATTTTTTATGGAACAACCAAAGAAGTTGAGAATAAGGAGGAAGTAGAAAAGGTAAGAACAAAACGCTGGAAAAAAATCTTGCAGAATAAGGAGGAAGTATAAAATTGTATAAAAGCAGTTATACTATGAACAACAAATAAGTATTGGAGTTATTCACGTCTGAAGGGTTTCCTTATATATAGCAATTTGATTTACTATAAAACACTTAACCTGCCATGTAATGTTTAATAACATTTAGTTGTTAAGAGTATGTAAATATTATAATATTATTGTCTACTTATGTTTTTTTCCCAAAAAAAAAATTGTATTCATGTAGTAAATTTTCAAAAAAAAAAAAAAAAAGAAACTTCGGTTAAACCGAAAATCCAAAACTGAACACCGAATTTGCTATTTAAAAAAACCGGAACCGAACGGAAACACCGAAAACTGAAAAACCGAATTCATTCGGTTAGGTTCGATTTTTCGGTTTTCGGTATTCATGCCCACCCATCTGCAATGCAATGTTCCCCAAAAATGTCCAATCACCACTTCAAGTGATTTTTTGTTGGGCATCTGAAGTTCTACATATTAGAACCAACAAGGGAATGAAAGTAAATAATGAGTAGGTATCAATGAAATCCATATCTTAGTACACCAAAAACCCAATATAAGCAAACCTAGGCTGATGAAGTCTCCAATTTGGATTAAGTAAGAACAAAATAAGTCCAGTAGTTCCTTCGGATTCAACTCATTTACATAGGTGAAGTTCGTTAACTCAAAGTTTGTTTCCATAGGATTCAACTCATTTACATATGTAAATTGCATGTTCAATCATTTCCCACTCCCAAGGAAAAAACACTAGCGAACATCCATCAACAGTGAACATTATTTAGAGCCTGTTTGGATGGACTTAAAAAAAGCAGCTTATAAGCTGTTTTCAGCTTAGAAGCTACTTTAGATAAGCTAAGCTAAATGTGCCCAATTATTTTTTTGGGCTTGTTTTAAGCACAAAATGACTTTAAGTTGGCCAGCCAAACACTCAAAAAAACTTAAAACAGCTTATAAGTTGTTTTCAGCAACTTATAAGCCAATCCAAACGGGCTCTTAATCTTGATCCTCTGCTATTCAAATTTTAATTTTGTAACCCATAATCCCAATCCGATTTTTTCGATGTTTATTTCACAAAAATCATACCTTTCCCGTATAAGCACACCAGATCAATCCATGCATCTCAAAAGGAGAAACTAGTTCAAGCCAAAGCCTCTAGAAATGGACAAAAATCCAGGAGAAGATACTAGATAATTAAAAAAAAGGCCTGAAATAAATCTGCACCCTGTATAAAAGAAATACTCATAATTATACCATTTTCTTTACCCCTAAAGTTATGCTCAAACATTAGCTACCTCACTAGAGCCACCTAATTAAAAGAAAATCCCGAAGATTTTACTCCCTCCGTCTCAAAAATACTTGTCGTCCTTACTAAAATATTTGTCTCAAGTACTTGTCATCTTAGAAGTTCAAAGACAAAACTAATCATTTTTTTCCCATTTTAGAAGTTCAAAGTATTTGTTCTGGAAGACTACAAACACCTTGGTTATGGCACATATATAGGGTAAATATTCAATATGTAGGTGGGTGAAAAATGTAAACCTCTGGCATTAACAACCTCTTGCTAAAGACCCCCTTGTCTTAAAGGGAGAAATGGGTATCAGAATAGATCGAAATAAAGCTAACTGGCTATTGAGAATCCAACTAGCCAAGTTAACTAATTTGGGATTGAGGTGTAGTTAACGTTGTACTCCTCCGTCTCAAAATATTTGTCATTCTTACTAAAAATATCCGACTCAAAATACTTGTCATTTAAGTTCAAAGTATTTTTCCCATTTTACCCTTAGTAGTAATTGTTCGGGAAGATTACAAACACCTTATTACGGCACATAAATAGGCTAAATATTCGATGAAAAGAGATATATCTTAAGACATAAATAAGGTTAAAATAGTCAAAACACCCCTTTTAATTATGTTTTCTTATGAAGCGTGTAAATGAAAAACACGACAAGTAGTTCGAGACGAACACACCTTGATTATGGCACATAAATAGGGAAAATATTCGATGAAGAGAGATTACACCTTAAGATATAAATAAGGGTAATATAGTCAAACACCCTTTCTAATTAATGTTTTCTTCGGGGGCGTGTAAACGAAAAACACGACAAGTATTGATTGTGGCACATAAATAGGGTAAATATTGGATGAAGAGAGATTATACCTTTAGACATAAATAAGAGTAAAATAGTCAAAACATCCCTTCTAATTCATGTTTTATTAAGGGGTGCATGTAAATGAAAAACACGACAGCTATTTCGAGACGGAGGGAGTAAGTACCACATCCTCCCTTGGACCGACCAAAAGAAATGAACCTTTTACCAACTCAAAACTCACCATTTCATCCTTAACCACCAAGAACCTCAAACTTTAACTCTTAAAAACTACCCTTCTTTTTAAAAAAAAATAAAAAATTACCCCGGCGTCCGGGTCAGCTTATGCACACCTCAACTAATTCCACAAGATACCTGTCACTTCCACCACCTGCAACAGGTACCAGGTAACTCTGTTTACCTCTGTCCCCCAAGACAGCACAGATAAGAAGAAACCACCTAGTGTTTCTTGTCTCTGCTGAGATTTGAACCTGAGACCTCATAGTTCTTAACTCACTTCATTGACCACTAGGCGACACCCTCACTTGCTATTCTTCTTTTTTATCTAGGTAGAACCAAAAAGGACAAACTTTATACAACCCAAGTTAGCAAATCACCCCAAAAAAAAAAAAAAAAACTGAGTTTAACTAGTCACACACCTGCATTTACTGCTTGAAAAAAGAAAGAAAAAACTACAGTTGAAAAAATTACCATAAGAAGTAAGTGTAGAAACGCTACCTCCCTCCATCCGTTGATGAGATCTCAACCGTCGATCAACTCAACCCCAAACGATACAGCTACACGATACTTCATAACATCTAGGGTTTCACACAACAACTCCCAGTAACAAATCCCCAAATCAACAAACCCTAACCCTAACACTCTGTGAAAACGACGTCGTAAATAAAAAGAAGAAACCTCTCAGCCTTGAAACTAACGAAAAGAAAACGTTTAAAAAAGTGAACAAGTGAAAAAAAAAATACCGAAATTGAGTGTGCAATGAGGTTTATTTATATGTACGAGAAATAGTAGTAATAAAGTGTTGTCTATCTCTGCGTGTGAGTAAAAGGTGTGTTACTGTGTGAAATTTTGTTTTGACGTGCACTGGATTGAATTTTGAAAAGATGGCGGGGTTTTGTGTAAATACTAAGGGAATAAGTAGGGGTCAAATGTAAGAGATGATGTCAAATTTTTGAAATTTTTGGGGAGGTTTCTGTGAATAGTAAGGAATGATGGGGATGAAATGTTAAAAGGAAAAAAAGAGGGAATATGGTGAGGTGTCGGTATTTTATTGGTTTTGGTTATATTGGAGTTAATGTGACGTGTTGGTCTTTGGTTTAAGTCTCGGGGGGTTGTTAAAAGTCACCTGCGGGTGAGTTACCAATAGATCTTTTTTTTAGTTTTCAAAAAATCTTATTTTGCATCCCACGCAAATGATACTAGATATGTGAGATTTTTTTCGTTTTATTAGTTTGTGGATCGAAAAGTGTAAGATTTTAATTCACTGTGTGACAAAAATAAATAAAATTTCACGAGGCGGTCTGTTTTGACATCGTCGTTTAATGTGTACTGATTTGTTTAAAATTCTTGCACATATACGCATTTTAGACGTGCGGCATCTGAAGTTAGGCTTGACAAAAATAAATCAAATGTCATATATACTTAAGTTCAAGCAAAACAAGTTGAACTGAGGCAAAAAGAAGAATCAATTTCAGCTATATATATTTGAACTTCATATATATGAGATTACATTTTCTTAGGACTAATTGGATAATGTGTGTCTGAAGTCGACGTCAAAACTGTGTATTGGTGCACTTTGCTCATAGCCTCATAAAACTAGTGTCAGCAGGCATGGAATAAAGTTTTTCATTATTTTCTTTTTATTATTCTTTCTGTCCCAAATTATGTGGCATATTTTTTTTTAGCATGTCCCAGAAAGAATGTCATATATCTATATTTAAAATTCTCATCTTACTTCAATAAGTTGAATTGTGACCAACCAAATGTCTAATAGCATGTTTGATGTTCGATCAAGTTTTTGAGAGTCAAAGTTGATTATTGTTTTAAAAAGTGCTCCATTTTGAGGGTTGATGTGGTTGACCAATGATTTACGCAAAAAAAAATAAAAAAATATGATTAAGTGTTTTTGTATAGTAACAAAAACTATTTTTAGAAGCTAAAAAATATCTTCTTCTATAAACATTTGTTGAAAGCTTGCTCAAATTATAAATTATTGTTTTAATATTGGCAAAAAAGTAAGTCTTTCAAATTGATAATTCTCCAAAAATAGCTTTTGGTAAATACTTTTCAACATAAATAAATTCTGAAAGCTCGGTCAAACTGAATATAAGGTTCGTTTAAATCACAAGTTTTAGAAATCTTCTTTTTTTTCTTATTAAATGATGTGTTCAAATAAGGACGGAGGGAGTAATAATGTGTGGTAAAAAAAAAAACTTAAACACATATACTACTCCTTGAATAATAAATTTAAGTAAAAATATATATTAATTACTCCTGGGTAAACGACAAATGTTGTACTACAAAAGAACATGTCATGCATTTATCCTTTAGGGCATTTGAAGTTGAAGATGAATAAACATTGTTTGTTTTCTCTCTTTTAGGTGGTTGCAAAATAGAAATCAATTATGCACTTTCACTCTTTTGAAAAACGAAAAGAAAAGAAAGAAAAGGCATTTGAGACATAAATATCACTCTCCTTAGAATTTTTTTTGGCAAAAACTACAATTGATGTGCTAATCAAAATTAAAAATCTTTTCAACATAAATAAATTATGAAAATTCGGTCAAACATAATATAAGGTTTGTTTAAATCACAAGTTTTAGAAATCTTCTTTTTTCTTATTAAATGATGTGTTCAAATAAGGACGGAGGGAGTAATACTTTGTGGTAGAAAAACTTGAACACTTATACTACTTCTTGAATAATAAATTTAAGTAAAAATATATATTAATTACTCCTGATTAAACGACAGACGCTATACTACAAAATAACATGACATGCATTTATCCTTTAGCGCATTTGAAATTGAAAATGAATAAATATTGTTTGCTTTCTCTCTTTTAGGTGGTGTTGGAATAGAAATCAGTCTACACTTTCACTCTTTTAAAAAACGAAAAGAGAAGAAAGAAAAGGCATTTGAGACATAAATATCACTTTCCTTAGAATTTTTTGGCAAAAACTAGAATTGATGTGCTAATCAAAATTAAAATTCTTTTCAACTTAAACACATATACCACTCATTGAATAATAAATTTAAGTAAAAATATATATTAGTTACTCCTGGTTAAACGACAAACGCTATACTACAAAAGAACATATCATGCATTTATCCTTTAGCGCATTTGAAGTTGAAGATGACTAAGAGCCCGTTTGGATTGGCTTATAAGTTGGCTTATAAGCTGTTTTCAGCTTTTTTGAGTGTTTGGCTGGCCAGCTTAAAGTCATTTTATGCTTAAAATAAGCTCAAAAAAATAATTGGACCCATTTGACTTAGTTTATCTAAAGCAGCTTATAAGCTGAAAACAGCTTATAAGTCAAAAAAAATAAGTTGGACTACCCCAACTTATTTTTTTCAGCTTATAAGCTGCAAACAGCTTTAAGCTGTAAGCCAATCCAAACGGGCTCTAAATATTGTTTGCTTTCTCTCTTTTAGTTGGTGGCGGGATAGAAATCAATTATGCACTTTCACTCTTTTGAAAAACGAAAAGAGAAGAAACAAAAGGCATTTGAGACATAAATATCACTTTCCTTAAAAAAAAATTAGCAAAAAGTAGAATTGATGTGCTATTCAAAATTAAAAATCTTTTCGGATCTGACAATTAATGCTTAACAACTACTCTAGTAATGATAAAAGGACACCCAATGCACTAAGCTCCCGCTATGCGCGGGGTTCGGAGAAGGTCCAGATCGCAAGAATCTATTGTACGCAGCCTTACAAATATAGTAATATTAATGAGTTGTCCATAATTAGTAACTACTAAAGAATATTATATTCTTGATTATAAAATGTTGCTTGTTTGTTGAACCCTAAAAAATTGCCTGAAAATATGATATTTCAAATTTGGGGATCAAAGAATTTTTAAAAACATTCTTGATGGAAAAAATGGAGAAACTATTTAATAAAGCATTATCAACACAATTTATCTCAAATTAGATAGTTTACATTAACGCCACAAAATGGCGAATAGTTCCTCGCCCTCCCCGGTATCGCGGATCCCATGAGCAAATCAAATTTAAATTGGACCTAGATTGGTATGCGAAATGAATATCCCCAAAAAACAACAAGAAAGAAATAAAGATAAGAAGATTAAGGGTCTGCTTGGTTAGCTAATTAAAAATAGTTGATAGACATCAAGTGCTGAAAAATACTTCTGAAAATAATTATATGAATAAATCATTATATGTTTCAATAGAAGTGCTAAAATTGATAATAAGCAATTGGGGTATTCGGTTTAAAAAAAAGTTGATGAACACCTTTAAAATGACTGAAATGTCCTTAACGTTGTTTACAAAAAAATATAAATTTTGAAAATGCTTTTAGATGAAGAATGACAAATTGTGGAAATAGAACGGAGAGAGAATTAGAGATTTTGTTCAAGAAAGGATATTTCAGGGATTACGAAGTAAAATTGTAAAAGGTATTGTCAAACCAAAATGTTTATAAGGTTAAAAGTCCAACTTAATTATGTTCTTCTCGACCCTTTTCTTTTCCCTTTCTGATAGCGGTGTTTCGCATCTCGACTATTTCACGGTGTACCTTCTACCTCACACTGACACATTCAATCGAGTAGCTTTGCACACCAAAGTTTCGAGAGAGTTGACAAGAAACCCTGTAACATTTTCTTGGTTCTGCTGAGATTTGAACTCTGATAATCATGGATTTCATCCTACTTAATTGATCGCTAGACGGCTAGACCATTTTCTCACTCCCCTCTAAATTGTTGGTCAGAAACTTGACAAAACAATGCAGTAGAATTAGAAGTTTCACCTAATATTTACATATAACTTGCACTTCACATATTAAAAGTTGGTGGATAAGATTTGAACCTGTAGATGGATTGAAGTCAATGTACATTCACTTTTAACAAATCAAATCAGAATCCTACAAACTGAAGGAATGAAAAACCATTTCCTTGAAAATTAGTTAGGCCTTTCTAGCTCACACCTCACTCTGCCTTCTTAGTAAAGATCAATTCAAGATTTTCTCTACATTATTCAACATCACTATGCCCACCATGGCTTCTCCGTAAAATCTTTTGAAATTACATATTGGAATCTTGAAGAGTAAGATAGCCATCCAATTATCTGAGATGCCTTTTTATTTGTTCTTCTGTCGACACATTTCTGTATGGAATCACGAAGCTTATTTTCGACGTTTTCCATGACCCAATTAAGAAGATCGTCCGATGGAATACTAGCTTCTTTCGCATATCTTTCAAGAACCTTAGGCAGGAATACTCTTTTCGACTTCTTTACAACGATATTAGCCTGTAGGAACTCTTTCTTTGCTGCTTCTAGTTCCTCTAGAATATTTGAGCCCGTGTACACTTTCAGCTAGAAAAGAAGAAAGAAAGTGTTAGACGTTTGGCCTTCTACCTAAAAACATCTTGTCCTTTTCTACGATAAGGAAACACACGAAATCTACAAAGTAAATACCTATGTTGGAATGTTGTAGCATGCAGAATAGAAGTGGAGATGCTAATGTAAAGCCTAATATGCATTTCTTAGAGAAAAGGAAAAAGAAATGCAGCATTCTTGAGCTAAGAACAGTACTCGATAATTAGGATGTTTGTATATGTAGGATATATAAAAGGAAATACAATTTGTTTTAGATACAATGTGTATTGATAGGTTTCCCCTGTATCTATTTTGATTCAAATCTTCCAAGAAGTCCTCAAAGAGACCATTATTGTTGCTTTATTACCAACATAAGGAGAAAATGTAACTAGTTACCAAGAGATCGGAAGAAGCTCCCGTGCATATATACAAGAAAAATACAAACACAATATAATGAGAAAACACAACTACTTACCATGGGATCGGAAACAGCGCCAGTGCAAAGAGCAAAGCAGACAAGGGGCTGGAACTGTTGAAGGGAAAATTTTGAACTGATGAGTTGCCTTTCTTCACCCGATCTTTTCCATAAAGCAGTTGACAGAATGGTCTCCAACCACTGTAGTTGGAATACAAATATATTTTATCAACTGAAAGTGTGCCATTTACAAATATGACTTGCAAATAATAACAGATGAACAATATATTCTTGATAAGGATCCAACTTTTGTTGAAGTAATTATCTATGAATTTACTATGCTTTTATAGCTAGTATATGTATTGACAGGAGTTCAGTCAGTTTTTTGTATTGCATAGTTTAGGATTTGATGAGACTTTCTTGATGTTTATGGTTGAATTCTTTTTTTTTCCTCACTTTTTCCATCAAATCTAACGGACGAAGTTTGGTAAATATTTGACGGGGGCTAAAAACTGTCAACTTTGGCTAATTTAAATGACCGAAACTGTTCAGTGCATAGTTAAGGGACAGTTTTGAAGCAACCCTCAAACATAAGAGAACATCTTTGTCATTTTCTCGAAAATATAGCAACTTATGAGATCGTCATAGCAAGAAAGTAGCTCAGAGAATCATTTTTGCTCAATTATTGTTAATATATGATGAGCAAAAAGAGGAAGGACCCAAAATCATTTCCAATTATGTTGCCCCTGCTATTCCTTAACTGCAACTTTAGTCATTCCAGATGAGATTAGTGAATACCCGTCCTATCCGAGGCGTATGCAAGCCAAAAATTGACTGTTCAATGGCATTTGCACTTATGACCTGGCCACCAACATTATAAGCAGCCTGCACTATACAAAGAAGCAAATGATGATTTAAATACTCAAAAATACATGCATGACAAAAATGAATTTTAGTATACGTAAATACTTGTAAGTCAAACTTGCAATCCATAATAAACAAAAAAAAAAAAAAAAAGAAAAAAAAAAGGAGAATGAACTTAGACTACCTTGTGAAACAATGCCAACCTTCTAAGGGAGTTCTGTGGTATCCCATATACCAGATATGCCTAGATAAGACAAGAAGAAATAAATACAAGAAAGAGACATCTTTACATGCATAACTAAGGAATTGTACAAGTTGATCCAAAATGCCATTTTGGCATCGGTTTCCATCTGACTGAGATTCACTTTTTCCAATTGCTCCACCAAAACTCTGAGAGTTCAAAACCAAAATACATGTCAGACTTGAGATTCTCATGCAATCTGCTTTGTGCTTTATAGGCATCTTTGCTATACAGAGATAAAACTGCATATGTAGCATGCATTGCACAAAACAAAGAAAGATGAATTAAAAAATATGATATCAAAAGGTTGAGACTGTAAGCAGACTATGAATCTTCCATCTATTGAGTATCGAGTTGATGCACCAAGGTTTTTCTAACTTTGTATCTTGCATCTACAAACATTAGAAAAGTTATAGAAGCATTGCAAAAGGATCTAATGTCTGGTCGGGATATAGCAAAAGAGGTTGTGCTTGACAAAATGACACTGATTAAACATAGTGCTATTGGTTAGTGACGAAATGCAGAATTTCTCGAGCATTCTGGAATTCCTATGATCCAGATTAAGAATCTCTCCTTAATTATGATTACAGCCGCTCATTTTGTTCTTGTTTCCTTTCCTTTAGTAGAGAATAACTTTATAAGGATAACAATGAGTGGCTTTCCTGAGAGTGCTTTTTCGGTCTTGTACAATAGGTTGGTCTACAAATGCAATGGCTGCTAGTCACCTGACTAGTAGTTATCAACACTTTTGTAAAAAAGAAAAAGAGCGCTACATGTAAACAATGCGTTCCAAAGATTAACTTGAAATCCCATTTTCCAGGCTACAAAATTTGGAGCATAACATAATTCTGACTCGGCCGTGGCTCAGGATAAACAAAATCATTTCAATGGGAGAAACAACTTCAAGAAAGACGGCATCCACAAGTGGCAGTGGAACTAAAGCAGGCGTTTGGACATGAATTGGGTGATATTTGAAAAAAGATAGTATTTAAAGTTGAAGTTGGAAAATGGTATTTGGAAGTTGAAGTTGTGTTTGGACATGCATGTTACTTGAAAAAAAGTTGAAGGGAAAAAACATTCTAGTGTACAACAAAACATTGTGATTTTTTGGAAAAAAGGAAATAAAAATCACGTCTAAACGGGGCCTAAGACTATTCTTTCCTGCCTCAACTTTCCAGTGGTAAACTTATGCAGTTTAAGCTGCTTTTATGCTATCAAAGAAATGCACCTGTAGTTGCTGATGGCATAAGATGCACGAGAGAAGTTATTCTTGTCAGTTGCTATCCAAGATATTTCAATTGTTGATTTGCAAAACCAATCTCTCTCCTCCTTAATATCATGTTGTGGAATTATGACATTAGTGGATGACCTTGATGACAAAGGTGACCGCTTTTGTTCTGTGCTTGTCGGTTCTCTAATACGGAGCCAACAATATACTGCAGCCATGCACCTTACCATTTCCTCAGACAACTTACTGGGGCACTGGTAGAGATGATCTTTAAGAGTTTGTGCCAGAGGAGATTTTTCCATTGACGTTACCTGCCTTTGCTCCTGCAAAATTGATAGAAAATAATATGAGTCGATCATGTGGAAAAGATATCCCGCAAGAAATAGAGGATTTTTTTTAGGCAAAATACATAAGATAGCCCCTTTAAAGTTGTTAGCAACGGTCCGTTGAACACCTTAATTTATCATGTGACTAGATAGACACCTCTATCCTGTTCCAACTTTCTCCACACGCATAATATTGGGTTTCGCTATTTAAGAACCGACACAACATTTTGAGTTGGATATCTGTGTAATAGCATTGAACATGCTGAAATTGTACTTCACAAGTTCAATTTTAAGTGTGCTTCATACTGGCAAACAAAAGCTAATGGTAGCAAAATATCAGAAGCAAAGAAACAAAAGACAAAGTGGTTAGTCCTTTCAAAGTTTCATTTTCTCAGCAAAAAAAACAAGAAGATGCTATTATTTGGAATAACATACTCATCTCAGAAGGGAGAATTATAAAAGGAATAATCCAATGTGCAGAGCAAGAATTGGAACCTTACCTTAGCATTTTCTGAACAACTTTTCTGAACATGCGCATTAGCTTTACTATTATAAAATGAACCATGTATTGATTTCGACTGCGACAAGTTTCTTTTTCCCAAGTCATTTATGGCAGCAAGAGCTTGAAAAGTCCGCAAAGGAAACTTTTTGGACGAGCAAAAGACACTTGATATTATACTTGGGTGTTTTCTTGACTCAACTTTATTATGTGCTGGAGAATTCATTACCGAACTTTGCTCAGAAGAAGGTCGGCTAACGCATTCTTCAAAAACACTCTTGTACAGAGAAAGGACATGCTGTTCACGGTTCGCAACCTCTTCTTCAAGTATTTCAATCTCAGCTATCAACTCTTTTGTCTGAAATGAGAAGAAAAACAATATTTACTTCTAAGTTCATTACAACCAAGGTTGGGAGTTGAAAATGAGCTGATAACGGGCAATATTCTATGTTGTCAATCTTATAGACAATTTGATACCAGCAAGTGAAATCTCATCAGTTTCAATTACCAAATGTTCTTTTAATAGGTAACGTACTCCAACCAGTTGTGTTATCATGCACCATTTTTTTTACTTGATATGGAAAGAAACTTTAGGAAAAAGAGACCATCAGAAATGACAATAGTATATTCTCAAGTTAAAGTAAGAATTGGAGGTTTTAGACAAAGTATATATAGTAAATATATCCAGAAATTTTAGGGAAAACTCGAGTCAAGGCCAATTGGATCTTCAGACTGGAGACAGTAGACCGTAGGAGTAAAAACTATTATCTCGTGCTCCATTTACCATATTTTACCACAACAACTCAAATGTCTAAAGTGATAAAGAGAGTACAAAAGATTAGTTGTCAAAGGTGTACCTGAGCAGAAAAATGCCTGTGTCCAGGAGACAAGGTGCTTGAAGCTCGTCCCATTGCCCTCTCAAGAACCATGCGCATCGATTTTTCTTGCTGCAAACGCATTTGTAACTGCTCGATCTGTGCATATTGGTTAGGCGAAAGAGAATTTGTCAACTGAATAAATAAAGTTTTATAGTAGTTTGACTTCCAAATGAAACTTAGATGTACTCCATTCCAACTAATGAGATATAAAGTAGCCCTCAATAAGGTGTAGCAGAAGAGACACATGATACTGAAGTACTCTGAAATCTGTATAACCACGGATTATTGGACTCATTTCCATCTATACATGTCCAAATGAATTTACAATATGAAAAATAAAGTTCATTTTAGCCTAAAATTCAAGAATGGAGTTTTATTAAGATCCTGCTTGCATTAACAAGTTAGTAAAACATTCAGAGATAGATAGTGGAAAATATGAAAGCTCCGTATTTCTAGTTGCTGCAGTTAAAGTAGCAGCAAGGTCTTAAAAGTTATCTGCTTTCTAAAAAGATGTGTAAACCAGATAAGAGGGTGTTAAAGATAAAACTCATAAGCATCTAACAAATAGGATAGTTAAAAAAGACATGATAATGCAATTGACTGCACATCGGAAAATATGATAGACGTTGACTGATTTGCTTACATCTTTTTCCAAGGAGGCTCTGGGTTCTGGATTTGCTTCTTTGCTAATAGTTTTGGGGAATTCATGTAATGGGCTTGCTTTACAACTCCTCGTTGAAGGTGGCAATACCTGCATATTCAAGAATATATCTGCTCATCTCATGATTTCTCAAAGTATACAAGTGCGACATCTGGAACAGCCAGCCTTGTGATGATAATTAAAAGATCTTCAAGTTTTGCTATACAAAAGAAAGAAGATATAAAGCTCTTACAGGTGGTTCATTCAACTCTTTTTTTACGGATTGCCTGTCTCCGCCTTTTGATAGAGCAACGTTTTTGTCGGAAGCACTGAGACAAAAGCATAACCAATTACTTAGAAGGCCAACCACACAACTGAATTGTGATTTATGCACATTAAACATACAACTAAAGAATGAACTGACACAAGATTCCCTAGGAAGGCCTACTTAATCAAAGTAATTTATCCTAATTTGAGCAACTGTAGTTTTAACAAACTTCCTCACTGGTTTTAGTTCATGTTTACATGTTGGAATCATAATTTATCCTAATTTGAGCAACTGTAGATTTAGTCTTTTACATGTTGGAACCATAGAGAAACAAAAAAGATTTAGTCTATTCAGACGAGAAAAGACAGCATTGTCTATTTAAATAATCCGTACCAATGTCCTCAAAAGTTCATATCTCCTTAGTCATTGGCATACCTAAACGAGTGTCGGAGACAGGATTTT
This sequence comes from Lycium barbarum, assembly GCF_019175385.1. Classification (NCBI taxonomy): domain Eukaryota; kingdom Viridiplantae; phylum Streptophyta; class Magnoliopsida; order Solanales; family Solanaceae; genus Lycium; species Lycium barbarum. The sequence goes on from NC_083340.1 coordinate 9,182,067, forward strand.
CACTACTATATATAAATAAAAAATAATTGACCTTGTATATACAATGTAACTTTCAGAGGAAGTTCGAGTGAACCCCCATCCGCCCCTGAATTCTAAACCATAAGTAACCATCTAAGAAGCTAAGGAACAAACAAAACTAGACAAACACACATGAGAAGAAACAAAAAGGGGTTTCTACACGTTTGGCCGCTCAGCCAAAAATATGTTACAACCCCAAAGCCGATATACATAAATTATACACTAATTATACACGACTACACATATATACGTGTATTATACATCTGTCGGCTATACTGTGTGAAAATATTGAACAAAAACTAAGGTAATTAGCCTCAGAAATGGACCTTTTACAGCGCCTGTGCTGGGAATAACCATATGCACATTTCCAAGAACTGCCATTTTGTTTCCTCCCAACTCTTCTCTGATTTTCATCTGTTACTAAACCATTCATTGTTTCTTTCACTTTGTCATTAACCAACTAGAAAAAGACTCTGATATCTCACATTATATTCTTGAATACACTACAAACTCAAACTCAAACATGTACATGCATATTTAAGAAGCTCAAGAAAAAAAAGAAAAATTCTTTTAGCAAATGAATGGGACTAGACAAAGATTATGATGAATGGGCTACAAGAAGAATAAATGAAGGAATGAAAGAAGGATAACTATTTTTTAATGGGGTTTTCAAACAAATTAATTGGACTATACTAAATGATCAATCTTGAAGAAATTGAAAGCAGAGACAAAGCAATGAAAGAAGTTGAAGGAAAAAAAAAATAGAGAAGTTGAAAAACACAAACACTGGACATATACAAAAAGTTATAGTAGCAATTTACCACAAAGAGATGGGACCAAGTTAGCTGCAAAGAATTAATTTGCTTAACTTTAGTGTAGTTGAGAACATTGAATGAGATGGTATTTAATTTCACCTACCACTCTTTGCATTTACACTACTGTTGATTTTGGTCAGAACTTCTGGTTGAAAATAAATAAATTAGTCAGAACTTTAACGAATAAAACAGAGGGGATGATATTATTTTTTTGAAAGACGGAATTGTTAAGAATAAGTGTATAAACTGTGCAAGAATTTGAGCATTGGATGTTGACTTTAATCTCATGACGGTTGGTCCCTGTAACATAATGTAATTTGTGCACTGATGTCAAACATATTTATATAAATTAGATAATTGCTAATAATTTGTTTTAATAATATCAATTAATAATCTATCATAGATGGTAAATAGTATGTAATGACAGGTTAAATTACACTAATAGTGTAAAAATTCGTTACACTTCAGTGTATATAACTTAAGTTCATGTAACTAATGAATCGTTACGTTCAATCTGATGTGATAGTGTAATATCTTGTAGAAGCTAACTCATGATAGTGTATGTAATATCTTGTGGAAGTCAACTCATGATAGCATAAGAAGTTAACTCCTATGAAGTAATATTTATGAATTTAATCAGGTTATTCAAAAACTAGTTACGACTAAATCTAGTAGAAATGGTAACTGACCTACTATCATCATCAAGCTAATCTTTACAAAGTAATGTGTGCAACTCAAATTCTTTTATTAATTTTTATTTGTTTTTGGCTTTCATTCTAAATATAGGGTAGCCGCTAAAAGATACATAATTCCAAATGTAGGAGAATTACAAGATCAAATAGGAGATCTCATCAAATAGCCTTGGTTTCAATCCTTTTGCCTAACGGCCATATGATATATCAATAGTCGACAAAACATCAAGTCTTTTTCATTCTACACATCATAAATCACAATCACATTTATGATCTTTCTATGAAGTGAGGCCAATTGAATTTGTACAAGTCGTGCTGTTTTGATCCACGGTGTTTGCAACTCTATAGTCTAGATCAGTGTTTTCAGAGGCGTTTTCGTGGCGAGTCCCGGAGCGGAACATACCAAAAACGCTCAGGGGCGTAAATGAAAGGTAGGGCGTACGCCCTAGAATTTGGAGCGTAAAGGGGCACGCTCCGGGCGTTAAATTTGATTTTTATTATTTTAAAAGTATTTTTGCTCTAAATTATGATTTTTATTATTGGTATAATGATATTTATACTTTGAGTCTGTTTGGTCAATTTTTCCATGTTTGGTTGGTCAAAATGTCTTAAAAAATATTTTCTCTAGGAAAATAAGTTCCTCGAAAATTAGGAAAATGACTTTCTTAATGAAAGTAGGAAAAACAAGTTTCACAAGTAACATTGCAAGTTCATTGTCTCCTCCCACCCACCTTGCCACCCCCAACCCCTGCCCCTCGACCTTCCCACACCCTGCCACCCCCGAACCCCCCCTCCCCACCCCATACACCACCCCCCGCACTACCTCTACACCATAACCCCCCACCACACCTTACTACTTAACAACCCCCTCCTATCTTCACCCCCATTACCTCCCTCCCCACTTCATAACCACCTACCCCACTCCTTACCCCTATCACCACCTACCCCCAACCACTAACTCTCACCTCCCTACCACCACCGCCCCCTTCTCTCAACTTTGCAAAACTGGACACTTTGTAAAAGTAGTAACTTTAAAACATAACAACTTTACAAAAGTAATCACTTTACAAAAGTGGCCACTTTTTAAAAATATTACTTGCTAAAAGTAGCTGCTTTTCAAAAATAGTCGTTTTGCAAAAGTAGTCACTTAAGAAATAGTCACTTTTAGAAAATAGCAACTGTGTGAAAGTAGATACTTTTTAAAAATAGTCATTTTTTGAAAGAAGCCAATTTTCATAAATAGTCATTTTGTGAAAGTAGTTACTTTTAAAAACTAACTACTTTGCAAAAGTAGCCATTTTTTAAATAGTTCTTTGTGAAAGTATTTAAATAACCATTTTTGCAATGTGCCTTTCTAAGATAGTGGTCACTTTTGTAAAGTACCAATTTTTTAAAAGTGACAAAAATGGCTACTTTTGTGAAGTGGCTATTTTTGAAAAATGACAAAAAATTGCTAGTTTTGCAAATCTGCATTTTTGGTCGTTTTGCAAGAAATATATTTTTGAAAAAATAACCATTTTTATGTCACTTTTCAAAAAGTGGCCAATTTAAAAAATAGCCATTTTTTGTGTCACTTTTAAAAAATGGCTAGTTTACATACATAGTCACTTTTTTGGGTTACGTTTCAAAGTGCAAAGTAGTCATTTTTTTTTGTTGTCTTAGAAAAAGTCCACTTGCAAAGGTATGCACATATTTAATTATCTTACAAAAATAGCCACTTTGTGAAAGTAGCATCTTTTTCAAAATATGGGGTGGGGGTAGTAGGGAAGGTTGGAATTGGGGGGGGGGGGGGGGTTGAAGGTACGTGTGGTTAGCGGGTTAGATTTGTATTTCCGTCAAACAAAACACTAGAAAATATTTTCGGGAAAATGTTTTCCACATCCAACCAAACACAAGAAAATAAGTAGGAAAATCACTTATTTTCCAAGAAATTATTTTTTAGGAAAACATTTTCCATCATACCAAACACACCTTTTATGTTATCATGTTTTCATGTTGTAGTGATTTTTCCTAAAATATATAAATAAATAAAACAACTCTCATAGAAAATAACAGTGCCATAAATATATATTTTAGATGAATATGCCTGAATTGATTTGATAGAGATTTCATAGCACTATTTTTCTGAAGCAACTTTATTCATTTTTTGTCATTGCTCTTACATTTTTTGTCCTTCTCCTCCTTTGAATATATAAATAAAAGTCAGTGCAAATATTAGTTGAGGTCGGGAAGGACTAATAGATTTGAAGATTGATTATGAAGTAAATAAAGATTATCTAGGCTATTGTCATTTTTGTGTTGTTACCTTTTTCAAGTAATACTTATAATAATTATTTTTATATTATTAGAATTTATTTGCAGAATTTTAATGAAAACTTTACTTTTGCTTATTTTGTTGAAATAAAATTATAAAATTGAAGATGCATGAGACATATGTCCCGTAGATTCATGAAACTTACGCCCCGTGTCTCGAGTCTTACGCCTCGCACCGTGCTACGTAAAACATCTCGCCTCGCCCCCCCCCCTCTTAAAACACTAGTGTAGATTAGGAAATAAAATATTTTTGTGGTTCAATGGAATATATTCCCTTCTAAATGAAATTTTGAGATTAAAAAATAGTGTAACAAAATAGCGTTACTCATCATTCTGCACGGGCTATTTGGTTTCTTTAAAGTTAGGCTAAATACGACAACTCCTTATATTTGTCAGTAAATTTTATTTAAATTCTCGATTTACGACCTATTTTAATTGAGCACATGGACACGTGAAAAAGTGTTCCAATTAGACACTTTTAGTTCAATTTTTAATTTTTATTTGCGCGTGTTCTTAAGTGCTATGTAAACCACTTAATATATGTTATCTCATTTAGTTACACATTTAGCCTCAATAAGTCACAGAACCTCAAGCTTGTTCCAATTGAGGTTGATGCATATAATTAAAAGAGATGACATATTTTATGTGGTAAGCTTAACTATCTAATATACACTTGAGAATACGTGCAAAAGTTTTTTCTAAAATTTGTACCACAAGTGTCTAATAAAAATACTTTATTATGTGTCCGTATTTTGAGTGGCTAAATAAACTTTACTAGTAATAAATTTAAGAGGTTTGTCTATGTATTAAGCTTTAAAGTTATTCACAATCAGATGAATGAAACTGGAAGAAAGATTCTCCGAAAAGTAGCTTTCAAAATGTTGGGCCATATAATACTGACCACATAGCAATAACATGCATGCACCGAAAAAATGGGCAAACCACCATGCATATGTAGCCGGTTGGTACTAGCTACTAGTTAAATGAATGAAGGTGCAATAATGGCATTTTGTACTACTCCATCAAACTATGCATTAAATCAGCCATGCATGGTCTATAAGGTAAGTGATCTTAATATGAAAACGGCCAGTTTCAAATTTTGTAGTTTGGACCACATCTTCGTCAATTGCTGCGTTGACTCTGGTTCTTGTTCTTTGGTTTCACACTAGATATCTCATGTCAATTCGCCTTGAGACTTCTATTAATCCGTATCCATGTTGTGTAAGTAGGCATTTGGCCATGAAAACCAAATATTTTTCACTTTATTTGGTATTTTGGAGTTGGAGTTGAAGATGGAGTTGTGTTTGGTTATAGTTTTTGTAAATAATATTTAGTTGTTTGAATGTATTGAAAGTGAAAAAAATTGGGGAAAAAAAGTGAAACACAAGTTTTTGTTATTTTTCAAATTCCAAATACAACTTCAAATTTTATTTGAAATTTTTATGGCCAAACACTATAAAGTGAAAAAATATTCCGAAAAAAAGTAAATAATTCTCATGGACAAACGGGCCCTAAGACTCATCAAAGAGAAGTGCCTCCTAGCTATTAGCGTTTTTTTAATTCCCGAAGTTCTAACCCGAAAACTTTAATTAACGGTAGAGGGAATATAATTGTTGCATTGACTCTGGTTCTTTCCATTAGAATAGATAGGTAGAAATTGAGTTTACATATTGTCATTTTGTTGGGATTTACGATCAATTACTTGAGCTATATATGTACTTTGACATAGTTTAGACTGTTCGATCGATCTAAATTAATGTTATATCGTCTTTTTCACTTGGTATGAGCCATACATTGACTTGTAGTATTTCTGGCCAAATTTTTTATCACAATTCGCGATGATGTGCACACCTTAGGTCAAGAAGTTACAATTCAAACTACAATTAATTGAGATCAAATATTATGTTTATTAAGTTGGATGTTTTTATCATTTATTGATTATGTAAAAGAAGGTACTGTTCTAAAGTTTTAGAAGAAAACTTTCTTTCTTTTCCTTTTGGTTTGGTGAACTCCATCCCTCAAAACCCCTTTCCCCAATGGTTACAGTTTTGCTCACTCAAACCGTCGGTTTTTTTTTTTTTTTTTAAATTATTGGATAAAAATCGACGGACTACGTAAGCGACGCAGTCCGTCGCAAAAAACCGACGTGGTCAGTCGGTTTTCAAAAAGCGAGGCTATGTAAACCGACGGACCGTAAAGAGTCGGTTTCCCGTCGGTTTCATTGACAAAATCGACGCGGTCCGTCGGTTTTTTTCGTCGATTTTTGACAGCTTTTTAGTAGTGTAACCCTCTCCTAAAGTGTCACTGGAACTGAAGAACTCTCACCATTAGAGATTTAGAGCAAATCCTCTTTTAATATGTAAAAGAGAGATGATTTAAAGCTTGTTTGGCCAAGCTTCTCAAGTTAAGAGTGTTATATTTTATTAAAAAAAGTGCTTATTTTAGAAAGTTGAAGTGTTTGATTAAACTTTTTTGGGGGAAAAAGTGCTTTTGAATAGCAGTAAAAGTTGTTTTTCATAAGCTAAAAAAATAGTCTTTCCACAAATAGATCATTTTTGGAACATTGTCCAAGCATAAAGTACTGTTCTAATATTGGGAAAAAAAAATGATTTTGAACTTAATTAGCCAAAAAACAAATTGTTAATGATTCAAAAGTACTTTTTTGAAAAATACTTTTCAAAATTAGCAGATTTTAAAAGCCTGACCAAATAGACTACTGTTAATTAGTTACCTATATATAAAATGACCTACAGGTCCATGTCAAAGCACAAAAATATGTGCAATGATGTGAATTAGACAGTGAAAAGAAAGGGGTAGCTAGCTTGTAAAAATGATGGAAATGTTACCTACTATAATTCGTATCAAACTCATTACCTAATATAGTATATGGGAGCTATCCACATAACATGTAGGTTCAATTTCAATTATCCCCAATATAATAATTTTCTTAAAATGTTAATTCATGTAATATAATCATCTCAAAACAGTACCTTAATTCACCTTTTAGTCTTTCTTGTGTCCACCCAACTCTCAAACTTGTGATTGTGAAGCCTTGAAGGTAGTTGTGTGTTGTAAGACAAGCAAATAGCAAGACCAGCCATTGCCATCCGTAATTTAGTACATCCATCCATGTCAAATTGATTGTTACGAAAAATTTATTCGTTAATGATTATATCAGATTATATAAAGTATAATCACTTAATATAGATTTTGACATAATTCATATGTACAATTTTTAAGGTAAATTTACTTGTTGTGGCATGAACACCCCCTCATATAAATATTTTTCATTTTTAGCATGTATGAAGTATAAACTCTAAATTAGCTCTCATTATTATCAACACCAAATGATAAGAAAATAGACCGACTTAACTCAATCACAAAAGCTAATTCAAAAGATGACGATTGCGCAAGACCCTACATATAAGGAGACAAATTGTCATTGCACCCATCAATGTGGACTACTAACAACCCACTTGCATGTTTAAACATGACAACTAGACTGTGAAACCGTGAACAAGCTAGACAGTATGCGGGTCCAACCATCGGGTGAAACAAGATTGAGTGGGCCTGACTCTATAACCAATAGACATTGGGTGCAATTTGTCCAAAAGTTAGCTCAAGAAATTTGTCCAAGATAGAAGAAGATTCATCCCATCCACCGATGTGGGACTACCAACACCAACACCATAACATACCCCTAGCTACATTTCGCAAAGCTCATATTAGCTAATTTAAACTAAAAAAATTGATAGTGCATGACATTACATATGTATTATTAATCAAACGGATGTCACATTTCCTTATTAGTTTTTCTGTAAGATTCTGTGTTTCCTCTTTGAAATGTTATAGTAATAGTTAAGCTTATCTAAACAAAAAATTTCAATTCATTTGTTAGGAATGTCATTACAATATATAATTGAACTTAATTAGTCGTCTGATAAACCCCAATAATGTGTAATATTATATCAAAAAAAGCCGGTGGGCCGGCGCTAATCATTTGCCGGAAGGCCCCATATGGTCGGTGAAACCTAAGCCAATAGACCTTTTCTCTATTTGTTTCCAAATTTTAGTCTGATCAACTCAACTATATATAAGCTATTGTTCCTGGGGCTTGAAAACATCAAGTTTTAGCAAATTCTAGAATTGGTTAATTACATAATTAGAAAGTTTTAAGTGAGGCAAAAATGGTGAAGTTTGCATTTGGTAGCATTGGTGACTCTGTTTAGGGCTGGGCGTTCGGTCGGTTCGGTTCGGTTTCACAAATTCGGTTCGGTTTTTCGGTTTGTGAAAAATAGGAATCGAAATAACTTCGGTTCAGTTCGGTTTTTGCAATTTCAGTTCGGTTTTTTCGGTTCGATTTATTCAGTTTAGATATGGAAACTTTTCCAAAGCCACAAGTAGGCGTTTGGACAATTTCAAGCAATTTTTAACAAACATAAGCTAAAATTAGAGCAATGTTTTCTAAGCTCAGAGGAAACAGGAAACAGTAACAGTATTAGTACATCTGAACATGAGCAAAGCCGTCACATATAGAGAGACCATAAAGAGACATACAATATATATATATATATATATATATATATATATATATATATATATATATATATATATATATATATATAACACAGTCACAACACGGAACATTAGCTAAAAGGGCTACTAATTGGGTTGGATATTTTATTTCCAATATATATTTCAAGAAAAAAGTGACTTGTTAAAATTCGGTTTTTCGGTTTAACCGAATTAAATTTTGCATAAACCGAAAACCGAATCGAATTGTTGAAATCTTATAAATTTAAACCGAACCGAACCGAATAAACCGAAACCGAAATTAACTTCGGTTCGGTTCGGTCGGTTTTTTCGGTTTGAACAGAAATATGCCCAGCCCTAACTCTGTTAGTGCAGCCTCACTCAAGGCCTACCTAGCCGAGTTCATTGCCACTCTTCTTTTTGTTTTTGCTGTTGTTGGATCTGCAATAGCTTACAGTAAGTAAATACTTGTTTATACTATATTGGTGTAGTTTAATGTGTGACAACCCGTTAGTTACTATTTCTATCAGGTTACCAATTAATATTTATCATAAATTTTGCGTGCAATCACCATATAAATGACTTAATTGTGTAAAAAGTTATATCGTCAACGCATAAGAGTTTACTCCAGTAAATATAGGATATAATATAGCATATATATTGCAACAAATACTTAATTGAGGCTTAACTAACATTAAAAGGGCAATTTGGTGCATGAAGCATCAATTCGCATTCTCTCAGAGTGCACAGAACGCACCCAAAAGAAGTATAATTTTAACGCAAGTATTAGCGACTGATTCCATAGTTGGAAACCAATGACTCAGGTTCATTATTTATCGATTTTATTAGGTAATCATTATTGATTATCATAGAATTTTACTTGTAACTAATATGAATAACCTACAACAATAACATATCCAGTGTAAACCACAAACTACAAAGTGGGGTCTGGGAGGGCCTTATCCCTCCCTATATTGGAAGGTAGAGAGGTTGTTTCCGATAGACCTAGGCTAAGGAAAAATAATTCAAAAATATAATAACCTAATTGTATAAATATTTTTTATATCGTTACTGCATGGAATTTGAACTCCAGTCATTGTAGATTACTCCCCCGTCTCAATTTATGTGGCATTTTTCGCTTTTCGAGAGTCAATTTAACTAAACTTTGAAACTAAATTGAATTAGATTAACTCGATACTTTAACATAAAATTTATATATTTGAAAACTACATGAAAAGTACTATAAATTGCAACTTTTCTCATATCAATTTGATGAAAAAATACATCCTATAATGATGGTTAAAGTTCATATAGTTTGAATATTGGAAAGCGAAAAGTGCCACATAAATTGGGACAGAGAGAGTATTATTTAGACCATCTTTTTTGAATAAAATCATATAAAGCTAATTTTTAAATACTTCTGGGGTGATTTTGCAGATAAGGTGACATCAGATGCAGCTCTTGATCCAGCTGGTTTAGTAGCAGTGGCAGTAGCTCATGCATTTGCATTGTTTGTTGGAGTTTCAATGGCAGCAAATATCTCTGGCGGCCATTTGAATCCAGCTGTCACCTTTGGATTGGCTGTTGGTGGCAATATAACTATCTTGACTGGTTTCTTCTACTGGATTGCCCAATTGCTTGGCTCCACTGTTGCTTGCCTCCTCCTCAAATTTGTTACTAATGGATTGGCATGCATTGTTTCAAGAATTAGATGTTATTTTAATTCGTTATTAAAAATGAAATAGCAACGAAAATTTCTATCACTAAACAATTAAAATCTGTTTTAATCCTATTTAATGAAATTAGCAAAAAATCATTGTTAGTTACAGGTTTTAGCAACAAATTCCATAGCTAATTTTTACTTTTTTTGTAGTAAATTATAATTGGACATAAAAATCATTTGATTAAATCTATGCTAAATTTTTTTACCTAAGAAGCGAATTTTTCTATAATATATATCCAAATAGGTATACTTATGGTTAAATTTTACATCTCCAAGACCACTAGGAGGGACGGCGAGATGCCTTGAATCCTCCTCGTATTATCTAGAAACTCAGTTTGAATATTGAAAAAGAAAAAAAATATCTTTTGATAAGAATCATTTTACCTCCTTATTTGACAAATCCGAGTAAATCCAAGTGACTAAGAGGTGACAGGTCGAACGACAACGGAGTAACCTGCTATGTGGTCGGTGAGAATTCATATAATCGACTTTAACTTATTCGGGATTGAGACGTAATTGTTGTTGTTCTAAAATCCAAAGAAACTAGGCTATAGTCTAATATTGTTGATGGATGAAATTTCCAAATTATTGGACCTCAAATATTGGGCTTTTGCAGGATGTTCCTACCCATGGAGTTGCAGCTGGGCTCAGTGGACTTGAGGGAGTTGTGATGGAAATAGTAATCACCTTTGCACTGGTCTATACTGTTTATGCAACTGCAGCAGACCCCAAAAAGGGCTCACTTGGAACAATTGCACCCATTGCAATTGGTTTCATTGTTGGAGCAAACATCTTGGCTGCTGGCCCATTTAGTGGTGGATCAATGAACCCAGCTAGATCATTTGGGCCTGCTGTTGTTGCTGGAGACTTCTCACAGAACTGGATCTATTGGGTTGGCCCACTTATTGGTGGTGGATTAGCTGGGCTAATTTATGGTGATGTGTTTATCGGATCTCATGATCCACTTCCAGTCTCTGAAGACCATGCTTAGAGGCCTTTTTCATTGTTAATGTGTTTTTCAAATCATCAAAAGTAAATCTGAAATTTCCCTTGCTATGGTTAAATGAAGTGAGTTGAGAACCATAAGGTCTCAGGTTCAACTTTTAACGAAGGCAAAAACACCAGATTTTTTCTTCTCATCTGTCCAAGTCTTGGGGGATAGAGTTATCGATACATGTATTGTTGGAGGTAACAAATACTCCATAAAACTAATCGTTGTGCACGCAAGCTGACTTCACATGAAATGAAATGAATGAAATTTACAAAGTAAGTTACGAAGATAGTACATCGGGTGTATTCCGTATATGTATCTTTGGTTAAAGAATTTCAATCTTTTCGATTTAAAGGCAACTTTATCACACTGCTGCAAAAGTTGCCGTTTAATAACAAATTCAAGCTAAGCTTTATATAATTAATAGTCTAAAATTTATCTACCATACTTTGGAATAATTACTCTACGTACTCCCCCCCCCCCCCCCACACCCACCTCACCCCACAACAGATTATTACTTTCCAAACCTTTTTCTCTTTGCATAACTTAGTAAGTAATTTAGAAATTTTATGATCCGTATGATGCACATATTATCTGACTTGGCAATTATATATGATTACGCATGTGTATCTTCCACCACATTGTATCATTCATTTTGGCGTGATTGAGTTCTTTTCAATGGCTCACGGACTTGGACAAGGACATTTTCAGCTTCAGATACTTTTTTTAAACTTCAATCAAATCGTATTCAAATGTTTGCACATAGAGCATTTTTCAGGCTTTGATTAGCAAGCAATATGGAGTACATTTTCGCATCGTCCTTGCAGATTCGTTTCGGTTTAACCTTGTTGTAGCAAACAAAACTTACTAATATTCTTTTATGACCAGTAAGATATTATGAATAGACGAAAATAATTCTACATAAATTTTTGTGTTATATTTTATTGATTTTTCAGGAAAAAGACTATTTAACTAACGGTGCGATTGTTATCTTCAATCTTTCATGTTTGGTTAGTCAAAATATTTTCTCTAGGAAAATGACTTCCTTAAAAGTTAGGAAACAACTTCTGTGATAAGAGTAGAAAAAATAAATTCCATAAATAACAACCATGCTGTTTGTCTTCTCCCACACCCTGTGACCCCCTACCCCAAAATCCACCACCCATATCAAAACATAAATTAGAAAATCACTTATTTTCTTATAAATATTTTAACACAACCTAAAAGTACATATTTAATAAATCATAAAGTCGTTTCTCCCTTTGAGCACCATAAAGAAGGGTAAAAACAATTTGACGCGTGAGGACAAAAGCAAATCAAAAGGCATCTTTTCCATAGAGTGTGCAAAAAGCAATATCTCGTAACTCTTTTTATTGAATCACACTTTGAGGATTGGCTTTTAAAACTTTGCATTTTACTTTTACCTTTCTACTTTGTAATCGACATAAGCTTTGCAAAATGGATGTAAAGTTTATTCCCGTCATGATTGCTTGGACAACATATTCCCACTAACAATAAAGCCTCTATTTGAACTTTTACACTTTGCTTTTTTACAAGTCAATGACAATGAAGGGGCGAATTAATAATCTCTGTGGAATTATCCAACCAACAATTTAGTTAGAAGAAATATCATCTAAAGTTTTCTTTCTTATGTTGTGAACTTGAAGTTCCCACATCGCTCGCACACGGGATTGTGTGCGTGCTTATAAGCAGGGCCTGAAGCCTTTACTTGTAGACGCGTTTTAAAGCCGTGAGGTGCGCCAAAGCGGACAATATCTACAAGTTGTTTATAACACGTTATCAGCACGATGCTCGCGATGAGGGGGTGTGTTGTGAACTTGAAGTTCCCACATCGCTCGCACACGGGATTGTGTGCGTGCTTATAAGCTGGGCCTGAAGCCTTTACTTGTATACGCGTTTGAAAACCGTGAGGGGCCAGAAGTTCCCAAAGCGGACAGTATATACAAGTGAGCTATGGTGCCTGGTAGCCCTCCTCCTTCGAATACGCGTTTTAAAGCCGTGAGGTGCGCCAAAGCGGACAATATGTACAAGCAGTTTATAACACGTTATCAGCACGATGCTCGCGATGGGAGGGTGTGTTGTGAACTTGAAGTTCCCACATCGCTCGCACACGGGATTGTGTGCGTGCTTATAAGCAGGGCCTGAAGCCTTTACTTGTAGACGCGATTAAAACCGTGAGGAGCCTGAAGTCTCCAAAGCGGACAATGTCTACAAGTAGGCTATGGGTCTGGTGGCCCTCCCTTCATTGCTAGACGCGTTTTAAAGCCGTGAGGTGCGCCAAAGCGGACAATATCTACAAGCTGTTTATAACACGTTACCAGCACGATGCTCGCGATGGGAGGGTGTGTTGTGAACTTGAAGTTCCCACATCGCTCGCACACGGGATTGTGTGCGTGCTTATAAGCAGGGCCTGAAGCCTTTACTTGTAGACGCGTTTTAAAGCCGTGAGGTGCGCCAAAGCGGACAATATCTACAAGTTGTTTATAACACGTTATCAGCACGATGCTCGCGATGAGGGGGTGTGTTGTGAACTTGAAGTTCCCACATCGCTCGCACACGGGATTGTGTGCGTGCTTATAAGCTGGGCCTGAAGCCTTTACTTGTATACGCGTTTGAAAACCGTGCGGAGCCTGAAGTCTCCAAAGCGGACAGTTTATACAAGTAGAGCTATGGTGCATGGTGGCCCTCCTCCCTTCGTATACGCGTTTCAAAACCGTGAGGGGCCAGAAGTTCCCAAAGCGGACAGTTTATACAAGTGAGCTATGGTGCCTGGTGGCCCTCCTCCTTCGTATACGCGTTTGAAAACCGTGCGGGGCCAGAAGTTCCCAAAGCGGACAGTTTATACAAGTGAGCTATGGTGCCTGGTGGCCCTCCTCCTTCGTATACGCGTTTGAAAACCGTGCGGGGCCAGAAGTTCCCAAAGCGGACAGTTTATACAAGTGAGCTATGGTGCCTGGTGGCCCTCCTCCTTCGTATACGCGTTTGAAAACCGTGAGGGGCCTGAAGTTCCCAAAGCGGACAGTTTATACAAGTGAGCTATGGTGCCTGGTGGCCCTCCTCCTTCGTATACGCGTTTGAAAACCGTGCGGGGCCAGAAGTTCCCAAAGCGGACAGTTTATACAAGTGAGCTATGGTGCCTGGTGGCCCTCCTCCTTCGTAGACGCGTTTTAAAGCCGTGAGGTGCGCCAAAGTGGACAATATCTACAAGCTGTTTATAACATCTTGATCTTTTTCTTGCTTCTTTTGACATTTTTTTTTTCTTTCTTTACCACCAAGAAATTTGATTCTTCATATAGCAAGTGTTATGATACTTTCGCGAGAGATGCAAACATCAAGCTAGAAAATATGAATGACATGTTTGTTTGCAATTTCCATAAATTGCATCAGATCTCCTCCAACAAAATATTTTTAAGTGTGTTTTCTTTTTGCAATATTTGCAGGGAGGATAATCGACTTTTCCTTCTCGGTTTTTTGCATAAAAAATATCTTCAACAACTTTATCTTGTCTGAAAGTTCTTCTTTGCTCTTGTGCTTGAAGAGCACTTATTAATCCTGCAAGAGAGATAGTAGAGAGATTCTTAGACTCTTCAAGAGCAGAGATTTTGGCCTCAAATCTCTCTGGAATAGTCATAAGAATTTTTAAAACTATTCTATTATCTTTAAAATCTTCGCCAAGTAACTTGATTCTGTTGACAATCAAAGAGATCCTGTCAGAATAGTTACTGATGGTCTCACCGTCTTGCATATGCATAGAGTAACAGTAATTTTGTTCGTTTGGTACTTCTTTCGAGAAGAAATATTTATTCAATCAGATTAGCTTAAAAGGTAATTACCGGCTAATCTTTACAACAACATTATTTGGTTAACTGATAAATGAGACGACAGATTCAAAATTTGAAGTTTATGTATAATTCCTACAATAATCTGAAGTTAATATATACAATAACAATTAAGTTTACGATCAAATATTTATAGATACTTAGCGGATTCCTTAATACATATATAGGGTCTGAACAAAATTTATTGAATTCACATGAACCCACACGTATCGAATGTATGGTATATCCGCCCATGTTAATAAATATGATAACTGACCTGATATTACATTTAAAACTATAATGATAGTGTAACAAATTTTTAGTTAGTGTATACTTTTTATCTAGTATGCCTAATTAGTGCTACTACTTAAACATCGATTATATCATGTAAACTAGCTAGTTAATTAGTGGCTCAACTCTACTTCCCCATTAACCATTTGGTATGGCATGAGTCTCAAAGTAGTACTCTCAAGTGCTTTGACAAATATCATGATGCATGTCAATGGAAATAATGATGTGAGTAAAATGGAAGCATAGTAGCTACTAATTTTCCCAAAGTTGCAAAACAATCATTCCTATGAGTCTATGACACATAACTATTGTGTATAGGCAAGTGAAATGATTAAAAAGCAGCAAAATATGGGAGCAAAATCATTGTGCTCGCATGGGATTCGAAGTAAAAATCACTATAGTCACTGCTAAGGGGTAGTTTGGTAGGAGGATAAGTTATTCCATGGGATAACTTGGAATAAGATGGGATTACTAATCCCATTCTTTATGTGGGATTACTAATCCCACCTTTTATCCCATCTATATGAAATTGGATGGGATATCAAAAAAGTTATCCCACCAACTAAACATAGGATTAATTTCAATCTCATTGGATTAATAATCCAGCCCATCCTATCCCTCCTACCAAACGATAATAGTACTATTTATGACTTAGTTTAAAGTTATATATACCTCGTCAGTATAAGATTTCACTAAAAAAAAAAGATTAATTTTACCTCCGCTATTTAAATCTTATAATGACGATGTGTATATATCATGTTAAATAATTTTACATTATCAAGTAAAATAATTATCTGTTATAACAAATACTTGTCTTATTTTCAAGATTATAAATATAAATGTTTTAAAGTGATTTACTTATAGATATTTTTTGGATAATCTAGTACTCCGTATAAAAAATATTTACAATAATCTTGTATATAACTTAAACTGCTTATGTAGAGAGATCTGTTATGAGCATAAAGTAGCAAAAGGGCATGCAGCTGTAAAACTCACCTGCGTTTTCAATTTCTAAGTCAGCTTTTTTGAGTTATTTTATCTGCAAGATAGTAATCGCCTATACAGAGGCGGACCCGAGATTTTGACGCAGAGGGGGTATCAATGACCATTGCCTTAATATAGATATATCAAGTTTGGCGTGCAACTCTTTGAAAACTTAATAATTATACTAAGTTATTGGTAAAGTAATAATATAAAGTATAAAGTTCAAAATTGGAAGAAAGGAAAATGGGTTTAGACTGCAAGCGAGACTCGAACCTAGGTGTCATATAAGAACCTAAGGGGCACAATAAATATATATGCATTCTTTAAAGTATATACACCATATATGTACAGAATATTATCATATATGTACAGGATATTCCCGAGGTTCGGGGGACACGTGACCCCTTCTAATAGGGTGGGTCCGCCCCTGGGCCTATAGCATGTCAAGTCTGATCACTTGCACTTGAAGTATTTTTGCTGTTCCCACATGGCCTATATTTTCAGTTAGTTATCACCAGTCTGCTATTTGCTTAGTCTTCTTTTTTAACAATTTGACTTACGTATACAAATTACAATGACAGCTCTAATTAGTTTTACACTGTTAGAGCCTGTTTGGATAGACTTAAAAAAATCAGCTTATAAGCTGAAAATAACTTATAAATAAAAAAATAATAAGTTAGCTAAGCCAAATGAGCTCAAATATTTTTTTGAGCTTATTTTAAGCACAAAATGACTTTAAGCTGGCTAGCCAAACACTTAAAAAAGCTAAAAACAACTTATAAACTGTTTTCAGCAACTTATAAGTCAATCCAAACGGGCTCTAGTGTATTTTAACTACTTTCTCAGTTCTTTTATATGATTCCATTTCTTTTTTTAACTGTTAAAAAAAATGACCATTTTCTAAATTTGATAACAATCTAATAACCTTAAGCATCACATTTTATCCCTAATAAATATTTTTATAACCACACAAATGTAATGACATGTTTGTAACAAGACTTGCAGATAAAATCGTTAAGCCATATTATTTATATAATATTATCCCATGTTATACGTCAATCTCAACAAAAGGGCAAAGGCAGAATTTAAGACAAGGGAATTTAAAAAATGCTAAAATGTCACGAAGTCGAACACATAACTTAAAACAAATAAAAATTCACCAAGTGTCCTTACCAAAAATAAAAATAAAAAAAATCACCAAGTATTTGTCCCTACACAGCCTATTCCCAAAATCAAGGTTCACGAATGCAATTTATCACAACACGGTTTTACAACACTCTAATATAATGGTGTACTGCCAAAGTTAACCACCGAAAGTTATGTCTCAAACCCATAATAGATTTGATCTCCACTATCCTTTGTTGGTAGAGTTTAACTTTTATATGGTCAAAATATTATATTATTTGATCAACTAAAGTATAACTACAGGTAACACCCCGTAAATAAGAAGTGAGATTAGTAATCTGAAAAATATGTTCAGAGAAAAATCTAATGAAGAAGTTACAGGTTCACTCTAGTTTTAGCTTAGACCTTGTATATGTGTTGAAAAAATTGACTAAATAAGCATAAATAATAGATTTCGAACCCAATAAATTAGACGAGATATAGTAACCTGAAAAATAAGGTATCATCGATGGCGAATCTAGTGAAGAAGCTATGGGTTCATCCTAGCTTTGGCTAAGTCGACCCTGCATATGGGTTAAAAAACTCATTAACTAAGTACAATTAATATATTTCAAACTCAGTAAATTAGACGAGATATAGTAATCGGGAAAATAAGGTATGTTCAGTGGAGAGTCTAGTGAAGAAGCCAGGGGTTCATCCAAGTTTGGGCTTAGTCGATCATGTATAATTCACCCCATTAAATAAGTACAAATAATATATTTCAAATGCTGTAAATTAGACCGGATGTAATAACCAAAAAGATAAGGTATGTTACATGCTACAACATGTTAAATGCACTGATAATGTCAAAATTCTTTACATTATATGTATGTGTTATAAATCAGGGTTGAAATTAAATATTCTTTGTTCACACTGTAGGCTCGTGTGCTTGTGTATAAACTACTCCAAGATTTTGTAGCAAGAGTGTATTAACGTTAGGAAACAAAGGTCCGTTCAATCAGGACAATGTTTTCTTAGATTTAGTCAAATTAATGGTATTTTAATACTATATGGTTTTTTATTTAAGGAATATTGGGTTGGAATACGTGAATACTGGGTGGATTTTTTCACGAGGACGTATATTTTAAGGTATTCTTTCTGTCCTCATGAGATCAAGTGTAATATGTGTGCCTATGTTAGCTATCATGTACCTCTGTTGTTTGCTTTATGTCTCTCCTATATATATACTCTACTGCTAAAGCTGAGACCAAGTGTTCATGTTCTTAACTTGTTTTTTTTTTTGGCTAAGTAGTGTTTGTATACAGTCCTCAGAGAATTGCTAAGGTAAGTCATTCTCTCGCCCTTCATCACTCACATTTTGCTAAAAATTTAGAGGCGAATACAAGATTTTGGAAATATAATTTGTTTGGTACGATGGAAGTCATATTTCAAGAAAATGTTTCTCGTGAGAAAAACATTTTTGGTGTTTGGTTACCAGAATATCGAAAGAGGTATCATCTTTCTATTCTTTCCGATATGTCTGAATATGCACCTATTTATATGTATTTAGTGACCAGTCCACTAGTTTCTTTGATCCCACTTGGTCTTTCTTTCTATTTTGCTAACACCTACGCGTTATCATTAATTTTCAGACTAAAAAATTTCATCAGAACGCTCTCCTATTTTGGTAATACTATTATCAATTTTTTATACATAGTTTTCTGGAGAATATTTTTCACTCCCAAACTCATTTACCAAAATACTTTCAAGAAAAATGACTTCTGTCGTACTATAACACACCCAGTGAGTCTACATGGTCAAAATGAATGTTTTTTCCTCATTTGCATGAGTGATTTGAGCATAAAGTGGTGTGTTAGTTGAATCCGCTCTAAATCCATCCACCTCTCATTAAAACATACACAAGGCATATACACTTCACTTCCGCTGCGATAATTCTCCACTACTTAACTGTTGCCTTGTTACTTTTTTGGTTTGAACTCCAAATTACAGGCAAACTTAGCAAAAGGGTGGAAATTTAAGAGCTGAAAAACAGGAAGTAAAAAGTGTCATGGAGGAAAACTATCTTTTAGGGTGGAAGAAGAATGATTCAGATAATTGGCTTGTCGGTGTTGAAGAGGATCAAGAGATGAAAGTAGAGTTACCATCTGTTCATCAACCACAAACACCAGCCGAGCCAATGGACTTCTTGTCAAGATCTTGGAGCCTCTCAGCTTCTGAACTATCGAAAGCTCTTGCTCAGAAACAGAAACACTATACATTTGAAAGGAAATTTAGTGTGATCAATGAGTCACTTTCTCCACCTCCACAACTAGTAAGTTTCCTAGTTTAGCTTATGCTTTCATTTGCTTCCATTCATGTATTATTATGTTGAGAAAAAGTAACTTTCTTGGCTATGATTTCATTTGTTTTCATGGTTCACATTTTTGTATTTCTTGAATCTTGAACTGCTTGATGACATCGATGACATGAGATGTTTGAGGCTTTTATCTTCTAAAGTCAACATTAAAAAGGGGAAGCTTGGCCGCACCCTAAGGGGGTGTCACGTAGGTAGTCTACCCTAAGACAAACATTAGTGGCTACTTTCACGGCTTGAACTCCTAACCTATATGTCACGCATACAATTTTATCGTTGCTCCAAGTCTCCCCATCTTTTGAAGTCAACAATATTAAGAAAATATTAACAGCCTAACACCCCTAAAACAAGAGGGGAACTAGGGGATAAAAATCAGCAAGAATGTCACACAGACACATATATATATGGACTTCAATTCAAGATTGATGAGTTAAGCATGGAGAAATGGAGAAATTTAATTTAATCATTTTTCTCTTATTTGGTTGTAACATGCTTAAATTTCTAACCACAACATCCAATTCAAAGAATTGAAAGAAGTTCAACCCCTCAATTCTTTTCTGAGTGATAGATTTTCTTGCAGCCAGAGACCAAGGTCTTGAATTCGCAAAACGGGCGAAGAACTGGGGGGATCGGAAGGTGGTTCCATAATAAGGATTCTCACAATAGCTCAGTCAAGAAGAAAGAAAAAGCACGCCTAGAAAATGCGCATATGCACACTGTCCTGTCGGTAGCGGGACTAGCTGCAGCGTTGGCTGCTGTAACAGCAGCAGAGAATTCAAATAGTTCAGGCTCAAAAATGGGCATGGCTTTAGCCTCAGCTACTGAACTCTTGGCCTCACATTGCCTTGAAATGGCTGAATCAGCCGGGGCGGAACATGATCGTGTAGCCTCAGTTGTTAGATCAGCAGTGGACATACATAGTGCTAGTGATCTAGTCACACTAACAGCTGCAGCTGCCACAGGTACATTTTCTAGTCATTTGGTTTGTTAAAGATTTATACATCAATAGAAACTGTAGAAAACTTCTAGTGCTAGAGAAACTAAGTTTTTATAAGGGCATAATTACACTTTTGAACTGTTAAAAAAATGATAGCCAGCAAATGTAAAGGTTTTGTATATTGAGCACAAATATACATATACACAAAAAAATACTTATAATATACATAGATATACATAGTTAGTCTATAGTAGCATCCGTAATTAATTTCGGATATGGGCGAAAAATGAAAAAATCCCGTTACATATTCAGCTGAGATGGGCTTAAATGGAGTGACATGAACAATAAGGATTCATATAACCGACCCCAATTTTTTGGAACTGGGGCTTAGTTGTTGTTGTGGTACTATGTTCTTGCAAATGTATTTGAGATATTTATATACATGATTATTAACCAGTAGCCCATTTTGCTGTGAATGAAAAGCTTTGAGAGGAGAAGCAGCTCTTAAGTCAAGATTACCAAAAGAAGCAAAGAGGAATGCATCAATAAGTCCATGTGACAGAAGCATGGCGGAAACTCAAAGTTTTGCTGCTGCTTTCACTAATGACATCGATGAACATGATTCTCCATTTGCGGGCGAATTGCTGCAACTCACAAGAAAAGGTGAATACAGATTTATATGCAAGACGTAGTTTAGTAAATTTTGTTATTTCACAATGTCCAACGATCATTCAATTTTCTGCTGCTGATTCTACTTGCTGGTTTTTCTTGATTCTTAGGTCTTCAACGATGGAAACGTGTTTCTGTCTATATAAACAAAAAATTTCAGGTATGTCAATAGGCTTTCAAGATCTTGAGATATCGTGAATTTCAGAAATTGAATTGCTTATGAACATAAATATTGGATGCACTAACTTCTATGGATCAATTGACAGGTTGTGATCAAGTTGAAGAGTAAACACGTTGGTGGAGCTTTTTCTAAAAATAACAAATGTAAGTTTTCTTCTTCATCTCCACCATTAGAGTTGTTCAATAACCATGCGCTCCATTCAAAGGTGAATCTAGAATATAAACTTGTTGAGTTCAACATTTAAGACTCTTACTATTGAATCCATTGCACTACTGAGTTTTTATTTTTCACAGACACACACATATATATATATATATATATATATATGATCCCTGTCAAAAGTATCAGGTTCAGTTGAATCCATTGAACTCGTGTTGCATCCGCCACTGACTCCATTCATGTGCAACAGGTGTTGTTTATGAAGTATGTGATGAAAGTGAACCATGGCTATTCAACAAAGAGATTGACAGCCTAGATTTGTACCTTAGAGTAAAGACTGCTCAGGGTCTTTTGGAGTTCAAATGCAAGAACAAAAGCCATAAACAAAAATGGGTTGATGGAATTCAGAAGCTTCTTGATCGAACGAGTTTATGTGAAGATACTGAGGGATCAATGACAATGTTGAAAATCAACAATAGCTTTTAACTAACTTCTTAGTTTCTCATTTTTCATTTTTTGTGTTATGTTCTTGTATAAAAATGTTTGAGATAGTACTTGGTTTGTCTATTGATGATAATTGAGATGTAAGTTGTACTTACTAATTGGAGAGACTCTAATCTTCAATAAGAACTTAGTATCTTAAATCTTGGCAGTGTGAGGCCAGGTCTTGTTCGTAAGAATTTTGTAAATTTCACCTAGTAGGTGTTTCTGGGATGATATGGGCTTGAATAAAGGAGAATAGAAACAGAGAATTCATTATTCCCAATTAGCTAAATATAGTGGAATTTTGCAAGAAAGATATCATTCTCCTGGACTTTTTCTTGTTTACATTTCATTTTTTTCCTTATAACCTTTTCCTATATCAAATAAATGAAGAAACTTTATCAATTTGTTATGACATAAAACAAAAAGGAGCGAAGAGAGAAAAGGAATGAGGGATGAAAAGCATGAGAAGGATAAATATCTGAGGGAAATCTAAATCCACCCTGAACTAGGTGAAATTTGACCTGAAAAAGGGTTTGAGATTCATCACCTCAGGGCCATACACTAACATAATTCGAGCCCGGAGAATGGAGGAGCCTAGTAGAAGGGAGCGCTTCCCCTTTTAATGGGCCTTACACGCAAATCTGGATCATTCGGGCTAGTGAGTATAAGATATCAAATAGTTATACCAAAAAAAAATAAAAATTCAGACGTTCAACAACAATTGAAAGCAGCTTTTAGGTACTTTTGAGTTTTGATAGCAACAACAGAATTTAGAACTTGTACAATTATTTGCTGAATCTGAAAATGAGAAAAAAGATCAAGACAATGTCTTAAATCTGCGAATTTTACAACACGAATTCAGATGAAACCTTTTTATTTCTTTCCTTTTTCACAATTCCTATTTTCTGGTAGTTCTGTCATGAACCAGTCATCTTTTTTGTCTTTCTTCTCGGAATTGCATGTGTGGGAGTTTACTTGGATAACTGAGTGATAACAATTATATCCACAATCATCGAGTGATGGACAGAATAGAAAGAGATTGATGCGGCTGTAACAGCTTCTTTTTCTATCAGGACCGGAAAACAACAGTCTTGTTCGCCTCATATGGCAAAATACGCAGCTCACAGTATGATTTGATAGCTTTTGCAAGACACCTTTTCTCGACATCCTCAGACTTTTGTATAAAAGTCCGCAAATTATCTCTATGAGAAACTCTTTCAACCTGAAAGATCAAAGCTCGCAACTATAAAAGCTGGGAGTGCAAATCCAACAATGATGGTCAAAAACCTACTAGGAGTCTGTTTGGATGAGCTTATGTCTATAAGCTACAAACAGCTTATAAGCTAAAAAAAATAAGTTGGGGTAGTCTAACTTATTTTTTTTGGCTTATAAGCTGCTTTACATAAGCTAAGTCAAATGGGCCCAATTATTTTTTTGAGCTTATTTTAAGCACAAAATGACTTTAAGCTGACCAGTCAAACACTCAAAAAAGCTGAAAACAGCTTATAAGCAACTTATAAGCCAATCCAAACGGGCTCTAAAAGCACTTTATACAAAGTCACTTTTTTTAAGCCCATCCAAACGAGCTCTAGGAAAAGATTAGTTAGTCTCGCAAAAGACACCTCAAGGTTAGTCATTAAACATTTGATGAATAAATTAGAAGGTTGCAACGGCAAATACAAGGTGAGATGGTGAAAACTTGCATTAAGAAGGAAACAATCAAGTACATGTAAAAAAATATATATATAAATAACATGGAGAAACAATGACCAGAGGAACAAAAGCACGCACAAACAAGAGAGGAAAAGCGAGGGATCAAAATAATAAGGAATAGCATTGATGTTTATGCATTTTACCTAGTAAACCACTAAATTTATGGATACTATTGACACATGAGAGAGGGAATCATTTCTTTAAGGAAATTGAATACAATATATTTTACAATGCATACAGGTTAGAACACCAACCCCCTATTAAAGCAACTTTTGACATTAGGGCTTCGAAACCTTGTTAGTTCAATTGCAAATTAGGGAATTCATAGGTGACCAAGTTTAACATGGGAATGCCGAATAAGGAGCAATTCTTTGGTAAATGATACTTAGTAGCTAATAATATCTGGTGGAATGCATAAAAAGGTGAAAACAAGGGAAAGCTAGTCCAATAAAACCAGCCTATTGGAAAACTGATTCTTATGTGGACCTAATTATTTGTGGATACATCCTCACAAATTACAATTATATGTCAATTATTTTGCAAAGTACCTCGATCAGAGAATAGTGGAAAGAGGCAGAAAAAGAATACCTTTAGCTTCATATGTAAAAGAGATGAAAAGGTAATAAAGATCAAAATCATCACACTTTTAAAGATTACCAAGCAGTTCAATTTCTAAAACAATCACAGAGCTTTACCAATGAGATCACTACCATGATTCGAAAATGAAAACTATTACCAGTTGCTCAATGATT
Source organism: Lycium barbarum (assembly GCF_019175385.1). Taxonomy (NCBI): domain Eukaryota; kingdom Viridiplantae; phylum Streptophyta; class Magnoliopsida; order Solanales; family Solanaceae; genus Lycium; species Lycium barbarum. Next base: position 9,206,641 of record NC_083340.1, read on the forward strand.
GGACCTGAATCTAGTTCTTCACTCACGAAGTGACTTGTCGCCCCAATCAACTTAACACCAGCATCAAAAGCCTAGCAACAGAAAATAAATCTTATAAAACTGTAACTCCACAGAGGGAAACCGGAAAATGGCCGCCTGAAGAAAGGGAGATAAGAAGGAACCTGCTTAGATGGATTACTACCCTTGAATGATGGCAACAAGCCATGGTGAATATTAATGATATCTTTCTTATAGCTTCTTAAGAAGTCTCCAGATAACACCTGCATAAAACCACTGCAGATTTATATTATACAGAGGCACTTTATAGGTCTAAGTACAAGGTATCTGTCAAATTAAAAAAAAAATTGTTTGGACCATAAAAAAAGCAATCTAGAACCCTTTGCATGATAAAGAACTTTCCCAACATGTTGCATGATAAAGAACTTTCCCAACATGTTGCATGATAAACAAGTATTTCTATGTAAGAGAGGTGCAGTCATTACAAATCAGATAAGGAGCTACTTTAAACCAATTTGTTTGGACAACAGAAAACACAATCTAGAACATGTCAATGATTGTTTCTATGTAAAAGAAAACAAGAGTAACAATTATGTCTTGTGGGTTGATTACCTGCATGTATCTAGCAAGTACCAAAAAATCAGTATCTTCAACTATTTCCAAGATTTCTCCTTCTCTTTTATTCTCCTTAGTCGTTGGCAAATGATAGTATGGTATACCATGCCTCTCAAGAAACCGAATCACATGAGTATTTGGACCTCTTTCATGATTGCTGATGAAAAACCATATGACATCATAAACAATCCTTGTAATAACATTGAACCACTATCATGAAGAAGTTCCTTACTTCACCTTATTACAGAAGTTATGTCAATAGGAAGCCGCCCGTCCTGCCAACCATGCAACAAGTCTACAAGACAGTGTTCCTGCACCAAAATTGTGACAATATTTATGTTATTCTCCAAAAGGTCAAAATAATTCAACTTGATTACAGCTTAACAAGCTCTGAGAAGTTTAAAAATCAATACCTGCTTTGAAGCTAGAATTGCAATCTTATATTTTGGATCGATATCAGGAACCCGAACAAGAGACTTCATTGCATTGAACTTTTTAGCTAGCTCAGAGAAGTCTGCATCCATTTGCTCTCGTGGCCATTTAGCAGGGTCGAAGAGAAATTCACTGTTATTTGCATCAAGAATTAGTTTCTCTAATTGTTGCACTTACTTGGCAGACAAAAAAGGGAAAACAAGGGTGGAGACAACTGATTAATCATGTCAGAACAGAAAATATCTGTTCATAATATTGTTGGAAAACGAGCAATTGCCTCGTAAATCAAAGAGTAAACAATTTTGCAGTTTTATATGCTTTTGGCAGATATTATGCTCTACAGCAAATAATCCAACCACCAACACTTACCATACACGTTAGCCTTCTTAAGCTCCAGGGCCACACATACCCACGAGCTCACCTGTGGTCCTTTTCCATTTTGCTTCCTTGTTGATTCAGTCAAAACTTTATGATAGGAGGAGGATTAATATTGTTTTTTAACTTACCTAAAGAAGGAATGCTTTTTGTTTCTTTTAATTTCGTTTAAGGGTTAATCTTCATAAAACCTCCTTAACTTCAGAGATCAAAGATTTTATGGTCTTAAGAGAGCATAAAGTTAGCAATTTCATGGAGGCCTAAAAGAATCATGATGCGCCTATTAACTATTAGTAATTTAAGGACAGAATAATCGTAGTGTCAGTAGTTATCATCAGTTGCGATGGAGCTCTTCTTAAGTTTCAAAAGCTGTGTTTGTTGCTGCATAATGCTCACTAGTGGACAATTGTCCTTGATTTTATCTCATAAAAGGTATATGTTCATATTTCTATGTATTGCTTTCATATTATTCTTCCCAAATTTTTGACTATCTTCTCTATTCTCTTCTACCTTTTGTAAGGATATCTATTAATTGTGTATATACACACACATAACTAAGAACAGATACTTGATAACATTGTTATTAGTTCGAGACTCTAAATCCGGTATTCTCATCTGCTCAAAGGTGCAATCATTCCCTTTAAATCGTGGATCTGCCTCTCGCTAACATATATCAAGGTGGTGAAACAGAAGACGTATAGTATGTTAACTATGATATTAGATGAAAGCAGCAAACTTTGATCAATAAACTCAAAAAAGTAATAACTAACTTTTTAGGGGCAGCACATTAGATTATTTTAATCATAACAGTAGTATCTGACCAGTTTATGTGAACATCGACCACTCCACCAGGTACCTGGTACTGCCTACCAGCACAGGTACATAATAACACTGCCCACAACGACTTAGGCAGATGAGAAAAAATCGCCTAACATTTTTTGTCTCTACTGAGATTTGAACCGTGGTCTCCAAGATTTTCACCGCTAGACCACACCCTGGATGCAGTGGCAGCAGGTTTCAACTCTTTGACACCTAAGTTTCTTTTTATGCTCTAAATTAAAGGAAATTTAGTCTGTCTTATGAAAGAAATGTCATAGCCATTAAACCAGATTTTATTAACAATTCATGGGATATCAGTCGACTAATCATGCATCTATACAAATCTCCTATAGGCTATGAGCCTGTTTGGATGGGCTTATTTACCCCAACTTATTTTTTTTTAGCTTATAAGCTGCTTTAAATAAGATAAGTCAAACGGACCCAATTATTTTTTTGAGCTTAAAATGACTTTAAGGTGGCCAGTCAAACATTCAAAAAAGCTGAAAACAGCTTATAAGCCAATACAAACGGGCTCTATATACTTCCATTCTATTCAAACTCATTTCATGACAATACTAAATGATTTATCTAACAATGCACAGGGATCTTTTCCAATTAAAACAAAAAAGGGAATAAACTATAGGAGTAGTATCTATTAACTGGATAAGATTACTTAAAAAAGGAAAGAAGAAATAATAACCTTCTGGAATAAAAGACATGGTTGTCATCTGGAACAAAAATGTCAGCACTTAGAATATTTCCTTCCCTTGATGCTATGCAATCTGATAATCTTGCAAGGATTCCAACCACGTCCTATTCATCAAAATTTAAAATATAAAATATAAATTCCCATCCCATCTCAATCAAGAATCAACAAAATAAATCCTTTTTACATATAACCAAATAAAAACTCATAACCCAATTTCAATCAATTCATTCAAATGTAGGAAAAAAGAGAGGGAAGACTTACTGGACAATGAAATTGATGAATGCCATGGAGCAAGGAAGTTGAGGTGGACCTGAAATGATTTTGTGTGGTTTTGAAGGGCCTATTCGCAAATCTAGAAACTTGCGAATGAATTAAGTTCATCTTCCTCTCCCCACTCCTTTGGGTGTTTTGGCCTTTTCTGTTTTACCAACCAAATCTCTCTCTGTTCATACACAAGTAAAATATAGGCAATTTCTATTTCTGGTGTAAAGGTGAGTTTATCAATTCGTATAGATGTGATTTTGAGCTTTTAACACATTTGGCGGACAAAATAATTATAGCTGCTACCTAAGATATAAAAATTTATGTATTAATTATGTATAATATATATATATATATATATTTTGATAGGCGGCTAGACAGTGTAAAAATCTTATATAGCAGCCCACCAAACTAATAGCCGACCCATATGTATATAATTAGTGTGTATATATTGTATATTTGGATCCTTTGACTGCATGTTGAATATAGATCCATGTATTTCTTGTTCCACTAGCTAAGACCAAATTTTCATATGTCCGTTTTATTTTTATAATCTTCTTTTTTGATGTCAAAGATCAGAAGCAACACATAAATTCTCATTGGATCGCGGTTGTTCTTAACAGCCATGGCTATTCATTTAAGTCTTCGGGTAACACCATCAGATCTTCAACAAGGTGGAAATTCTCGTATTTTCGTATATGAATGTTCTTGCGGCTCGGATGAGTATTATTGTTTATATCCGTCAATTAGGGGTGTACATAGACCGGGTTGGTTCGGATTTTTTAAAGACCAAACCAAACCAATTGCATCGGGTTTTTAAATCTATACACCAAACCAAACCAACAAAAGTCGGGTTTTTCAACCTCGGGTTGTTTCGGGTTGCTCGGGTTTTTCGGATTTTTTCCGGTAAAGTCTTCATACAAAACATATAACTTGTACTTCAAATATTTTTTTAGTCCTAGTAAAATACGACTATCTAATTAAGATATTTATTAAGAAAATAACACAAAACGTGATGAGAGATGACATTGTACTAAAATATTCAACGAAAAAATTAATGAAATTGCATAAAATAAAATTTTCATAATCTAAAAGTACTAAGTCATGCTACAATAAATACAACTAATTTATAAGGCATGTAGAAAATGATCATAATCTTAGGGGTCATTTGGTTCAAAACAAATTACGCTGGGATAAGTTATGCTGGGATTAATTACGTTGGGATAAGTTATGCTGGGATTAGTTATTCTGGAGTTATTTTTTATTGACTGTTTGGTATGTTGGACTAAAAGTATTATACATTGGATAATTTCTAAAAAGAAGAGGTTTTGTTCCTTATCCCAGGATAACTTATCCTGGGATGACTTATTCCACCCTGTGACAGATATAAGTTATCCCAACACTATTTTTACTCCTGGGATAACTTATCCCATGATTACTAACCAAACGAGGGATAAGAAATTGCTAAATTCTTATCCCAGGACTATTTATGTTTATCCTTCATACCAAACGACCCCTTAAAGTACTACGTCATGCTAAAATAAGTACAACTAATAAGTATTAATTACATGACTACATATTAAAGAAAAAAATAAAGTTAAGTTATGTATTTTCGCTTTCTAAACTAATATAAAACTAAAGAATAGATATCAAAATTATTGTCATTCCAGTGTTAGATATGAATTTTTTCTGTTAGCATTAGTATTGATTTGATTTTTGTTGAGTTTTATTTGAGTTACTAATATCATTGAGCTATAAAACTTATTAAACCATTCAAAATTCTAATTTCAAGCTTGAAATAATATGTTAAAAGACAAAAAACTATGAAAAAGTTAAAGAAACATTTATAAATTACATTATAAATAAATATTTCTATATATAAAATATGTTTGAAATTTTATAAATGTAATGTCGGGTTGGTTTGATTCGGTTTGACTTTTTTTAGCTAAAACCAAACCAAACTAATAGTATTCGGGTTTTTCTTTTTAAAACCAAACCAAGTCAAACCAAACCACTAGTCGGGTTTTTTTCTCGATTTGGTTCGGATTATCGATTTGGTGCGGTTTGTCGGTTTGCTTTTTACACCCCTACCGTCAATAGTGTTAAAAACCTATTGAACTCCTAAATTTGACAAATATAATAGGCACATATATATTTGTTTCACGTGTTCAATAAATTGTACCACAACATAAAGTATCTAAATGAAAAAATAAAAATTGATGACAAATTTATGGGCCTCTAATGTATTTGGCCTTTAGAAATGGTCTCAAATCTATACATTTTCAGTGGATAGAGCTTAAAAGAAGCTTCAACTCATGCTATGCTTCTTTTGGCATAACATGAAATGCTATTAGTTCTTTTTAGATATTTAATCTCTGCTGTTTGTTAACTATCGAATACTCTTTATGCTAAACGAGGCTAAGTTACTGTTTGGACAGCCATATTAAGGAAGTATTAAAAATATTTTTCAAAAAATGACCTTTGAAAAGAAAAATCATGTTGTTAGATGGCTGTTTTGTTCTAAGAATCTATTTGAAAAACAGGTTATCCCTTATTTACTTTTCTCCACTTTTCGTGTGCTGATCAATGGTCCCTAGATCTTATTATGAAGGAGGTGATTAAACAGTATGAAAGGGTATAGGATAGATTGGTTAACATGCACCTGCTTTTACCGATATGACAAATTGTTCTTGATAGAGCTAAAAAATAAAATACGCCTCAGAAAGAAGATGAGTAAGATCTCCACGTTATTACCGCAGGCGGATTCGAGATTTAAATTTTATGGATTCTAAACTTTAAGGTTCTTAGCATTAAATCCATTCAGTATTGTGAATACAAACCTACTTCAGAGTACTATTTGTTACTACAATTTTTGTCGATTTTTACAGCAACCTGCATCTGTCTCTGGTACTTCAAAACCTATTAGATTTTGCACACTTATTCGTGACCCAGTGTCACAAAATATATAGTGGATACCAAGTTCTAGTTTTCGGTAGCCCTGCTAACAACTCTGCGCTTATCTAGTTACTCCATTAGGTAGTCCAAACTCATGAATAGGCTAAAGGAGACGCTAAACTTTTCGATCACGTAAACAACATATAGTAATACGCAAGACATGAGCAATTGACATGTTCTCTATCCACCACTCTCTTTCAAACCAAATATGTTTACCTTTCTGATAAAACTGAGCAACAAACACCTATCAACAAGTAAAGGCATGACACCAGCACTGAAGCACATCTACATTAACTTGGTTTGATAGTCACTTCATTGAAGATTCAACATGTCACAAGGAACTCGTTTAGCTCAAGAAATACACCACATTGTCCCTCGATTTGAAGAAGCTTGAGTTCTTTTGATACCATCGGGTAGAGAAACTGACTCACCCACCACATGTGCTTCGTTGTCTTTGCAAGATCTGAGGCGGTGCCTATGCCATCATGCTAGTGGGCTCATGTGAAAACCTAAATAAATTGATTTCTCAAGCAAAGAAGTTCGGTACTGAACCCTCCAAGAAAGCTCAAGCAGTTACTACTACAACCAATCGGCAAGCAGAAGTGCCCCCGAACAACATAATTACTTGAGAACATTTTAGAGGTGCTGCTAAATATTGTTACCATTCTCAAAAGGAAAAAAACATGTAGAGGTGCTGCATTTCTTGTATCTATTAAGAAATGTAGTAATTTGACTAAAGAAAATAGAAATTTAAGCAACCAACATATGGACTAGTTATCAAAGTTATGAACTTCTTTCCTAAAGACACTATAGTTCAAAAGTAGTTTTACCAGTCCATTTATGAAAATACAACTTTTCGTTCACCAATAACATGAATAATCGAACACCAAGCACAATTTCAACAACACTTATTCCTCGCAACTATATCTATTACAATTACTCAACACTGTGGTAAACCATAAATTTTGAAAGTGAACCTAATTATAATATCATCACAATCACGTGGATAAATGAGGAGCCTATAAGCACAGCTAACAATCCGTCTTGAAATCAAAATATATCACAATTACATGACGAATGAGGAAAAAATTAGCAAAAGTTGTAAATTAGCTACGAGACAACTGCTGTAAATCCTATTTGTTAAAAATCAACAGAATCACATGAGGCCACACGACACTAATCAATAAAGCTAAGTGAAATAGCAATCAAGCCCACACCATAAATCCCATTAGTAGTAATGCACTGCCAGGACGCAGTTCATACTGCCTAATGAAGTCTTATGTTCAAAAAGAAGAACCAAGATACTACAGATGTTAAGAAATGAAAGAGACGACAAATGGAAAAATTAACTGCAATTTGTCAGTACTGCGCTGATTCTAATCAATGAACATCACGTGACTTGGGAATATTTGCAGGTTCATGGTCATATAGGCAGATCAAGATACACAACAATTCTCATGATATATATCACCGCAAGCTATTACCTTACAACTTGATCAACAAAATATACTTATGTTTAAGCGCAACAAGACTCAAGGTTTTGCTGACAGTAGGAAACAGACATTCACAACAATAATCCACCATATATAGGAGATAATAAGAATACAGGCAGAAGTGGGTTTCCTTTCTATTTGATCTGATAAGCCAGCTTGAGCGGAAAACACAGACTAAACTAGGGGAAACAAGAATCCTAACGTTGAGTAAAAATTAACAATAAAGAGATGTCAATCCAAATACGAAAGTTAATGCGTTTACAAGAATTGCTGAGGTGCCACCCTCTTCTCCTTTCCAGAAGCTCATTGTCAGTATGCCTCTAAAGTCTATATAAGAACCTTATTCCTGAAAATAAAGATGATGTTTTCATCTTAGCATCACCCAATTCAAACACCATATATACCAAAAGAGCATCATCAAAGCATAAATCTTGACTAAACCAAAAAAGAAAAAAAAACATCTTTCTGGATCTGCGTATATCTGAAAAATGTATATTCATAGTCATTTCAATTCCAAACTAACTGGGATTCATCATATAAACTCTGTGTTCAGGTCCATAATTTGTCTTTTAAGTAACATTAGGATTCTAGATAAAAGAAAAGAGAATACCTACGTCTGTTTAGAGTAAGAAGAAGAGGAAGGAACGCGTTTGTTCCTAAACATCATATAAGCAAGTGGCAATACTACCCCCATCATCATTACTGCTGCTCCCATCATATACCTCATTGGGCTCGGTGCTTCCACTTCTATCACTGTCATCTACACACAAACAAACAATCAATAATTCAAATCAAAATTTACCTAATTCCCATCCAAAAACTGAAACAACAATTTACAAATTTGAATCGGAAAAACCCTACTTACGGGCATTGTTTACGAAGCTAAAATCGATCAGATCGAGGTTCTAGACTACTACTCAAGATTTGATCTCGACAAGATTTTCCCCCTTTTATCACTTTTGCGTTAACGACACTTTGCCCCTCTCTTTTCTCATAATGGCAGTTTTTAGCATATATGCTTTTCACGTATCTGACTTGGTCTCGTCACTTTCAATATTGGGTGTCCATGGTTTTTCAAAAACCGACCGAACCGTAACGTACCGAATTAATTTTTAGGTTTTTTTTAAATAAAATCAAAGGTTTTAAAATAAATTGATAACTGTACCGAATAATTAGGATAGATTTTTTATTATATAAAAAATACCGAACCGAACTGAATAAATACATATGTAAAAATATATTTTATATATCATAATTTATAATACATAGCTTTAGATATTTGGTCCTTGGGATGAATTTAAATGGAGAGGGCTATAACTAAAACTTAAACCTACCCGTCAACCCTATTGAAACAAAATACATAAAGTCTCGAACACTATTACACGATAATATCATCAACTGCTCCAAAAGAAGGTTTGGTTTCTCCTCCTCTTCTTTTTGTTTATATCTTTTCTAAATTCTTAAAGTTTTCATTCCAATTAGCAATGGTAGTAACTACATATTGCAAATTCTTTAACTGAAAAAACAGTGATAGTGAGAGTTTATATATGAAACTCAAAAAGCAATAATAGTTGGTGTGTGTTTTTGACCCTTATGTCAAGATTATTTTTATCAAGAGGTATATTGCAAGGACTAAAATAGCCCAACCCCTATATATTAACAGCCCGTTTGGATTGACTTATAAGCTGTTTTCAACTTTTTTGAATGTTTGACAGGTCAGTTTAAAGATATTGTGTTTAAAATAAGCTCAAAAATATAATTGAGCCTGTTTAATTTAGTTTATCTAAAGTATCTTATAAGTTAAAAACAGTCAAAAACGTTAAGTTAGGCTACCAAACTTATTTTTTTTTAGATTATAAGCTATGTGCAGCTTATAAGCGGCTTAAAATAAGACATCTAAACAGGCTCTAAGTACCATTTTGATCAATTTCTCTTGTTTTAAACCATGCAGTTGCAAGAAAAGTACAGAATAGTAATTTCCCTATGTCTCTTTCTTTCTCTTTTTTCTTTTTTTTCAATTCCCTCTGATGTAGAATTTGAAATCCTACACTTCTGCAACTCACACTACTACCCAATTCCCATTATCACCTGTAGCAAACAAAATGGAAGAACCAATGCTACACCTTATAATGGAAAAAGGTCCACTTTCTGGTCAAAATCTAGACTACAAACCCGGTTCAAAGATCCATATTGGTCGGGTCATCCGTGGCAATACAATCTCTATCAAAGACCCTGGTATCTCCTCTAAACACCTCAGTATCCATTTCGAATCCGGGTCATGGGTCATCAATGATCTCGGATCCTCAAACGGTACGTTTCTCAACACTGTCGCTATTGACCCGTCTCAATCCACTAAACTTACCGACGGTGATGTTGTAAAAATCGGCGAATTGACGTCAATTAAAGTCAAAATTTCAGCAATGGAGGTTGACCCAGTTGAAGAAATTGAGCCTAAGGGTAGAAATACTCGACGAAACACCAAGCGTAAGGCGGGATTGGGGGTGATTGATGAAAATAGTGAGCTAGGGTTTGGAAATGTGGGTCCCAAAAGAACGACTAGGAATGCTAAGAATTTGAAAATTGAGGTTGGAAATGTGGATGAAGTTGAGAACTTTACTGTAATTGAAGCTGAGAAAGAGGGGAAAGGGAATTCGAGGAAAACTCGAGGTTCTAAGAAAGTAGAGAGTGTGAATGAAGCTGAGAATATTGATGTAGTTGATGTTGAAAGAGAGAATAAACGGTGTTCGAAGAGGACTAGGGGTTCGAAGAAAGGGGAGAGTGTTAAAGATGTGGATGATGGTGTGGAGGAAGCTGAGAATATTGATGTTGAAAGAGAGACTAAACGTCCGAGGAGGACTAGGGGTTCTAGGAAAGCGGATAGTGTTAAAGATGGGGATGGTGGTGTGGAGGAAAGTGAAAGTCTAGCTGTAGTTGAGGTGGAGCAACAAAGGAAACCTAGTCCGAGGAGGACTAGGGGTGGTTCTAGGAAAGTCGAGAGTCTTGGTGTAGTTGATGCAGATAGAGAGAGGAAACCGAGTCCGAGGAGAACTAGGGGTTCTAAGAGAGCACAGAATGTGGAGGAAGCTAAGAGTTCTGTAGCAATTGATGTTGAGAAAGAGAAGAAAGTGTGTACGAGGAGGACTAGGGGTTTAAGGAAGGAGAAAGATGTGGAAAATCTCCATGAAAATGTAGGTGAATGCATGGAATTGAAGCAACTTGGGAATGGGAAGGGGAAGGGAAGCACTACAACAACGGTGCGTTCGGAGGAAGATGGGGCGATGGAGAAGTTGGAAAGAGACCAAAAAGATTGTGAAGAAACAGTAGAGGACAATGCCGATAAAGGAGTTGAAAGAAATGTACTTGAGGAGGTGGCAGTTAGTAATGTTGGTGATGCAAACACGAGTGAAGTTCAAATGGAGGAGGTTGTGGATTTAGAGAAAATGACACTTGGAGAGTGGTTTGATTATTTGGAGGTTAATTTGCCAAAACAAATAATTGATGCCACTGAGGAGATGATTTTAGGTATGAAACAGAAAGCAGAGAAATTTCAGGAGTTCATGTTGCAGCAGAAGAATGCAAATGATTGTGATGGAATACCAAAGGGTTAGACTGAGGAATCAGTAGTGAGGTTTACATTCTTAGGTAATTTTCTTTTGCATTGCTTGTTTCGGGGGAATTCATTTTCTAGAAGTTTCTTATTTGCGTAAATGCTATTCTATTGTATCTGTGTATTGTGAGCCCTTGTTTACTTACAACAACTGAAAATTCTCATTTAGTTGAAGCAATTAAGTTGTTGATAACAAACACTTTTGTTTTGTTGTTAAATTCCTATTCTTTAATGTGAGAATTAATCTGATGCGTATCTTAGTCCAATGCTCAATGACTTCTCAAGTTTAAAGCATGGATGATTATCATCTGAGTGATGTTAATATAGTTTAGGAGACCACGGAAGTCCAAAACAATGTCTTGTGGGGCACCAAAAGTGGGATATCGACCTGTCATTTCCAATTCTAATAGAATACAGAATAGATAGGCATTAGCATTTGAATAGGTTTCCGTTTTACTATCATACAATATTGTATGGTCCAGAATTTAGCAGAATTTCTTGATAGGGTCTGTAGAAGGATATATTGAAATTGTTGTTTGCTGCATCTGAGAATGCTTGAAAGAAACCGTGACAGATTTACTTCTTAGCTAGCAGCCTGGCACTAGTTAATATCACTGCTTTCCTTTATTTCTTTCCGTATGCATCTTAAATAGATTCCGGATTATTACCTGCCGTGAACTTTTATTTTATGTACCAACTACCAGCCATTTACTATATAGTTTGTTCCCTGGAACTGCAGAATTTGTTGCTATATTAAGGAAATATGGGTTGTTGACACAAACAACTGAAATAGGGGGCATCCTCTGAAGATAAAATACCCTACTTAGACAAAATGATCTGAAATTTATAGACTTCTAAGCATCTGTTGACATATTGAGTTGGGATTTGAATTTGTTATTGCTAATTGTTTGGCTGTTGATCCTCATGGAGGTGGCATCTACCATTGGCTACTGTTCTGTGTTGGTGAAAGAAAAAAATAGTAGTATCAACTCTTCAGGATAATGGAATATCTGAAATTGATATTTGCTCTAAATTAGGCTGTTCCATATAAATATGATAAAATTAAATCACTTGCCTCAATGTGTCGGTGGTTGGCGGTGTTGCATTAGCGCCTGTAATAACCGCATTAGTTATAACATCCAGAGCAGACTGTGGCATAGGTTTTACTTCGATAGAGTAAGCTTAAGTAAAATTTTATATGATCAAGAGTTTTGCAGAATTTCTAGTTAAGGGCTGTAGAAGGACACCACTTTTATCCCAAAAAAGAAACAAAATATGGATACAAAATAACTGCTGTTTGCTGCATCTGAGAATGCGTGAAAGAAACCATAATAGATTATCTTATTAGCTACTACTAGTTAGTATCAGTGCTTTTCCTTCTTTCTCTACTCTTACATGCATTACAGATCAGTATTACATGTCCCATACCATTTATTCGATCAGTTTGTTTGCTGGAACTGTAGGCTTGCATTGCTATTTCAAGAAAAAGGATCATCGACACAAATAACTGATATAGGCGTCATGCTCTGAAGAGAATATACCCTATTTCGACGAAGTATCTGAGATTTATAGACTATAGTAGGTGTCTATTGATATATCCAGTTGGGGTTCAAGCTTCTTTTTGCTAATTGTCTGGCTGTGATCCTTGCGGAAGTAGCATCTGCCATTGGTACAGTTCTGAGTTTGATGAAAGAAAGAAGTGCCAGTTGCAGGATAATGGAAAATCTGAGAATTCATATTTGCTCTAATTATGATGTTCCACATAATTATGATAAAATTGAGTCATTTTCCTTGATATGATGGTGGTGGTCATGCAGAAAGAGGATGTCCTTGGGACGAAAAGTTTTCATACTTCAATGGAGCCTGAGATTCAACAACATAAAGATTAAAGGCTGGTTTAACAGTATATAATCAATTTCAGAAATGACATTGGCAACTGGGAGGAGGAAGCAGTAGACCTAAAGAAAAAGTTTGTCTTGCAAACTGAAGGAACAGGATGTTATAATGCATGTTCTGGCAAATGGCAGTACATCTGGGCTGAGGCTTCTGATACTAAAATTGTTTAGGCTGACTTATTAGATTTTGGTCTTTGTTGCATCTTTCTCAACTTTGACATAGAGCTGCTGTTTGTTATGCATTTATAAGTGCTTGAGTGCTTCACTTGTACATACTACTTGCTCTAAGAAGATTTGCCTTTGTTGATGACTCAGTTTGGAGTTTTATCAGCTTTCTTAATACTTTCTACTGCTTTAGTTGGGTTTGCGCACACTTTAAAATTAACACCTACTAATGAATTTAACATGACAAAAGCATTTCACAAATGCCTATCGAATCATTAAAGACTGCATTTTATGGGGAACAAAAACCATCACTTGTTAATAACAACAATTTGGAACCATGTGAACGTCTCACCAATAATAGATAGATTAACACCAAAACTCATGGTACATTTATGATTAAGTCTTCAGAATCACACTAAGATTGACTAGTCTTGGACAACCAGAAAATTGCAGGCAATGTTTTCAATGTCAAGAGAGCACATGACACTCCTCCATCCAGACAAACTAAAGCTTCAAATATCGAATTCAAAACCATATGTAAGAGAAAACAAGAGATACCGACATTTGGTGAAAGAAATGGAGATTATGCACTTGGTTAGAATTGAAGAGAAGCAACGCCAGTTAAATAATAGATTTTGCTTTGTACCATTTTTTTTTTCCTGGCATGCTGCTTGGCCAACAAGGAGTGACAGAAACCAGTTATCTGTGGTGATATCAGAATCTACAACTATTTGTACCCATTCCAGTATTTATTGATTAGTCATCTTGGCCCTTGGGTCTTTAAACTCACAAGTCTGCATTTCCATCTCATCCATCTATCAGAAGCTGTTTTGATATAACCTCATCAAATACTTCTCTGAAATCTACCCCAGCTTGTAAAATTTCAAAGAGAGTGCACTTAAAACCACCTTGACCAAATACTTCTCTTTTACGGTGGCATGGTAATGAGTTTCCTTTGGTACGCAAACCATTTGGAAGATTGAAGATTAATATATAAACTGTTCCAATTTTTAATTAATGAAACAAACAAGTTTTGGAACTTGAAAAGCAAAACTAACATAGACTCTGCACTCAAGGATGTGGCCTTGAGATCAATGAAGTGGGTTGAGAACGATCAGGTCGCAACTCAAATTCCACCTGAGGCAAAAAAACACTAAGTGATCTCTTTCATCTGTCCAAGCTTTGGTGGATAGAGCTACCTGATACCCGTGCTAGTGCGAGTTAACAGGTACCGTGAATTTAGTCGAGATGCGCGCCAGCTTGGTGAACACCACTTTTATCAGAAAACAATAACGAACATAGACCCTCCCACCACTTGCATTATTTACTTGGCTAACAGATTGATCAAATGCATCAAGGTGTATTAAAAGTCTTTCTATTTTGTGAAATGATTTCTTCAACATCAATATGATGAATAATTGAAAAGTCAAGAACAAATCAAGATCTAGATACCCATGTTCTTTGTGTTGTTACTACATTCTCATCAAGACTAGGTGGATTGAGGAAGCTATTCATGCATGACTTCCTCAATCGTAACAGATCGACCTTTCTGAATCGAAAGCTGAGCAGCAACTCCAATAGCTACTGAAACCAATCCATCATGTAAACCAACAGCAGGAGCTTGTTCTCCTCTTGCTCTTACTGCTGACAAAAACTGGAGGTGCTCCAAATAGCTTGAACCATGATGTAGCCCATCGTATCTGTCAAAGAAAAATTGATAGAAGATATGAATAAATTATCGCGATAGCAAAGACTTAGTAGGTCAAGATAAGGCAATTGAAATTACTTTATTCGCTTATCTTCAGCTAGGAAGGTTTGTATGCCATTTTTTCCTTCAGCTCGTGTACCCCAACGCACAATGCTCTCAGGCACAAGTGCTTCACCCTGTTGAATGTGATAAAGAACATCAAATGAGAGGATATTTTAGAGCAAAATCTACGGTGTTCACGTGAACCAGTTAACTCAGCAACACTAGCAAGTTGGCAGATATTTATAAGTGGGAATTTATACAACATCCGATTAAGTCAAGGCAGAAAAAGGGTACACGAATTGAGACAAGGGAGTCAAGAAGAACAAGGGGTAAAGAAGGGAAAGAGAATCACCTTTCCAATGTCACCTACTACAGATATTTCTTGCTCATTTTTACTTCCCTCAGCAAACATACAGAGGTCAAGCATGCCACGACAACCATTGTCGAATTCCACAATTACATAAGCATTGTCAATCATGTCAGGCACCTGAATGTCGAAAAGAGAAGTAGTTAAAGCCATGTCACACAAGACTAACATTTGCCAAAACCATGTTTAATTAAACATGCTTACTCTGCTTTATCTTAATCATTGAAAAACTTACGTCGAGTTAGCCAGTCGTCAACCCTAAACTACCTGATAGTGATCAACTGCTTCTATACATTATTTATATCTAATTCATAAGTAAATTACCCGTCCATCATATACTTCATCTTTGTGATTCAAATCCATCGATCCAGAAGCCATCACACGAACAGGATTAGCTCCAGTGAAAAGCCTCATGAGATCAAAGAAATGACAGCATTTCTCTACCAGAGTTCCCCCAGTGTTGCAATTGAAGCGATTCCAATTATCGACCTATAAGAAAGCATAATCCATTAGAATTTGTGACTACAAAGGGAAGCAAAAGTTGTGGACTCAATTATGAATTACCTTAACAAGAAATGGAAATCGATGTTCTCGAATTCCAACCATCTTGACAATTCCTAAAGCTCCTTCTTTAACTATGTCTATCAACTTTGCAACAGGTGGCATATATCTGTACTCTAGCCCAACTTGTACCAGCATATCTGATCTCCCTTTGGCAGCACTTATAACCTGATTCCATAGTTTAAAACCATTTCCCATGATGATAGAGGAGAGTACAGAGTGTAGGTTGAGGAGAGTGCAGAGTGTAGGTTTCATAGTACTAGAAAGCAGTTGCCAAAAATTAAAATACATGCAAATATTTGTGCTAATGACACTCCCAATCATGCACTATTAAAGTGTATATTTTTGAAGCTGCTCTTTCCGGTGGAATAGGGGGGTGCTAGGTTCGCTTACAGAAAATCAAAATTATTTTTTATGTATATATAGTACTCCATCCGTTCCATTTTATGTGAAGGTGTTACTGTTTGAAGATTAAGAAAACAATAGGTACGTGACTTACAACTTTGTATTGGACTTCCGTAGTGGTAAAAAAATAAGTGAAACTCCCCATTATTCCTATGTTGAACAAGAAATCAACGAAGAACATGTACTCTATTAGCTTTGAATCATCTTACTGACCTTTTTGCAGTCTGAAACATTTGTGCATAAAGGCTTCTCCACCAAAACATGATGGGGTTTTGGGTGATTAATGATGTCCATGAGAATCTCATAGTGAGTCATGTTTGGAGTTGAAACGACCACCACATCACAGAGCCCACTTTCTAACAACTGTTTGTGCCCTGCAAAAACCTTTATGCAAAAACAAGGAATTTTTTGTAAAGGTCGACAAAAAACAGTAAAGATCTCTCCAAAAATATACAGGCTGTGAAAATATTTTCGCCACGTAGCCCAATATACAACATTATACCAGGGTGGAAAACATTATACATAATGTATCCACCTTATATAAAATGTATAAAAGGTATTTATACACAATTATGTTGAAAATCGGGTGTTTATACACAAAGTATGGGCTACGTGGCCTAGATATTTTTAAAAA
Source organism: Lycium barbarum (assembly GCF_019175385.1). NCBI lineage: Eukaryota > Viridiplantae > Streptophyta > Magnoliopsida > Solanales > Solanaceae > Lycium > Lycium barbarum. The sequence goes on from NC_083340.1 coordinate 9,223,681, forward strand.
TAGACATAGAGCGTGATTTTCCCATTTTGGTTGTTAGTAATTTGACAATTAAAAACACTTTTTCAAACTATTAGCCTAAAGCAAATTACTAATGGTGGAGTTTCAAAAGATTGTTACTGTTACTGTTACACGATCCAACATATCATGTCTAGATACAATGAATGCTCTGGCTTTTGAATTTGTTACTGTAAGTTTTGAAAGTAAAAAAAAGGAACTGTTACTCTTTAAGTGTTTAATTATTTTTGATTTAGTAAATATAAATTTTTATACGTGTAAACTTGTCTTAGAAAAATTAAAATCACCTATTTTACATTAAAAGCTTGGCCAAACATCTCCATTCTTTAAAATAAACACTTTCAACATATCAAAACTTGGCCAACAGATTATAGAAGTTGACCAGAACAGTGAAGATTATTAAAACTCCATAACAGTCAAGAATGTAACAGTTCCCTTTTTTACTTTCAAAACTTTTTAGTAACAAATTCTAAAGCCAGAACATTCATTGTATCTAGACACGATACGTTGATCGTGTGACAACAACAGTAACAATATTTGGAAACTCCGGCAGAGATGGATCCACTGCCCTTTTTGCCTTTAGGGCAACAAACAAATGTATCCACTAATTTCAACTCGGATTACGTATACATAGCCAAAAAGAATTGAAAAACTAATCTAAATCTTGAATGCGGCTTTGAACGCGCTATTTTTTATGTTATGTTAAGAAAAGTCGCACCCAAGCATGCAACCTAGTCGTCAATGTAATGAACAAAAAACATGAATATTAGGATTCAAATTGTAGCATAGACAAAAATGTAATGTGATTTCTTCCCATCTATCTGTGCTAAATTATCAGGATTTAAAGTTTATGAATCTTGGAATTTATTATATATACATATCCCGTTATTTCAAGATTTGGGCACGTAAAATTAGTCGAGTTGTGTGCAAATTGGCACGAACACAGGCAAAGTGAAAAAGTAATTAAGAAAACATAAATGTAGCAGGTGATTTAATTCATACCTGGAGATTCCAGTTAAAGGATTCTGCTAACTTTTGGGCATACTTTTGAGAAGGGACATGTGGGTCAGCTATGCAAACAACAGAAACTCCTTCACTTTTGAGATGATAAAGATTGATTAAATGTTCTCTTCCCATCATCCCAACACCAATAATCCCATATTTCACTATTGCTACCATGGCTGATCACTCACTTTTTTTTTTTTTTAATTCTTGAAAAAATAAACAGAGAGAAAAACAGAGCTAGCAATGTCTCCACAAATCTCTCAGGGGTCTCTATTTATATAGTTGATTTCAATGTACCTAGATAAGAAGTTGGCCAGTTGTCATTATATACTTAGTATTATTTCTTGATAAAAAGGTAAGAATAATAAATAAAATAAAATAATCAGAAAATTTTAGAAGCTAGCAAGAACAACATAGAAGAAGAGATTATTACTTTGTTCACTTTGGTGTCGTGTTTTTTTCTCTTACTGCGTATGGGTATTTATGGATTTGCGCTGCTGCATGACTAAGTGTGTATGGCTGATAGAGACATATAGAGAGATCTGAGGTGTTATACTTGTTATTACTGGATGCAATATTTTTATAAGGAAGGGATATTATATAACTACAATATTAGATTAATTCCTTACCATAGTCTTAGGATATTATTCTGAAGTTTATCCTAATTAATGAAGTTTAGTGCATATGTATGGTCAATGAGAAACTAACATACTATGACTAATATGCATCCATCTTTCATCCATAGCAGCTGCAGTGAAACCATAAAGCCGCAAACGTGAAGGAGAATAATGCTCCCTCGATTTGGTCCCATTTACTAGTCTCTTATATTACAAAAAATAATTTTTTTCTTTTATTTTGTTAATTTTAGCAAATTAAGAGAGATTTGTTTTTTTGCAATTTTACCATCATCATTAAGTAATTACATAAATATTGGGAGTCAAATTTAGATTTTCAAAGCATGATTAATAAGAGTAATTTAAGATGATTATGCCTTTATGCTTAACTCCTTCCTTTGTGATTATGTTTGATTTTTAGTTCAAATGCTAATATGGTTTGATTTTTAGGCTGATTTAGTCAGTAAAAGGATTTTGCTTTAATATTCCCGACGCTTACAGCTTTGTATCTTAGTAGGCGTTTGGCCATATATTTTAAATATTTTTCATTTTATCTGAAATTTATGGAGTTGGAATTAAAAATGGAGTGTATTTTGGCAAGCATTTTGCAAATATTATTTGAAATAGTATATATACTTGAACGTCTTTTCAAATCCGTATTAGCATTTATGAATGAATGCATATTAGCATTTCAAAAAAATAATTCGCTATTGAATTAATATCCCACTACTCTATCATGTTCATCTATTGTCATGGGTTATGCCTTTATGCTGAACTCCGCCCTTTGTAGTTATGTTTGTTTTGTTTTCTCACCACCTACTCCATTTGCTTTTCTCACCACCTACTCCATTTCAAGGTATCAATACTACCTGTCTCATCTCCCTCTATTACTCCAATTGCATATTGGAAATTTTAATTTTTCATTATATTGATCATATATGACATTCTTTAGATTATTGATGATGGCCCCCACTTATTAAAGTCAATATATTATACCAATAGAGATCTTATCCTATTCCTTTGTATAATTCTTGGATATGGGATCCTTCTGGATATATGTGCATGGACTTGACCTGCAATCGTGGATATGTGTCATCCTCGAAAAAGACGTGCTTCAAGAATCACGAAGTACCTAACTTTCAATCCAATAAAAAATTTATGCGATATTTATATTTATATGAAACCATCTTACTAACCTATTACGAATTTTCTCAAACAACAATCCCTAAATACCATGAACTTCAAACAAACCCTCCAAAAACAGATTTACAATAGACTATATTATTAGTCGACGTGAAGTTAGTAGCTTTTATACATATGTCTTCTAACCTTCTTTATATCAAACAACGAAGAACCATGTTATTCTACACTTTTTAAACTTACTACAAACCTATAAATATTTAGCTTTTGAATTTAATTATTATATATTAATTTGAGATCGTCGTAGAAATTTATAAACTTTAAATTTAGATCTACCCCCCCCCCCCCCCCTCCCCTTCCCCCAATTTTTTTTTTTCAAAAATTAAATTGATCATCAAAGATTGCGATAAAATAGTAAATATCGGTCCATTCATAGCTAAAGATTTCAATTTTCAACCTTGAAATACAGCCGTTTTTTATAAGGAAACTTTGACGCTCCACTTTCCACACAAATCCAAATATATTGAAGCACAAAGCGAATACCAAGACACTAAGAAAATTGAAAAAATGAATCTCCAAAAAATTAAACAAAACCATTAAAAAAACACCACCTCCATCTTTCATTTCCACATCTCTACAAGCAGAATCAGAGTGTCCTTAATCATTAAACTTTTATAAATATGAAAAAGTTTATCTTGTTCTTGCAAGTTGTAAGATTACAGAGTTAAAAAATGTTACGTATTAAATATTTAGAATATCCTTTTCTTGATGGAATCCTTGTACTGTTTTTCTTTCTTTTTGTGGAATATAAAAAGGTTTTTTGTCAAATGTAGTAGTACGGGTACAACTTGCCTAGGTACCTATCCACATTTACGTCTCGATTCAACAGTGACCTACAAAAAACGACCAAATACAATAGAGACAGACAGCCTATGCTCTCTGTCCCATTTTGGTACGTTTTCCTTAACTCATTGGTCTTACTTCACGGATTTCTTGGAGACTGATGTGTTGTTTGAAAACTCGGACCGGGTAATAAAAACTTACCCTAATCATATACTCCCTTTATTTTAATTTACGTGAACCCATTTTTAATTAGGCACAAAATTTTAAAAAAATAGAGAAGACTTTTAAACTTGTGATGTAAAATGAGTTACATATATTTTGTGTGGCTATAAATCATTGTATAAAGATAAATTATTTCTAAATATAAAAAAATGTCATTCTTTTTTACATAGACTAATAAGGAATGAGTTCGCATAAATTGGACAAAAGGAGTACTTATAACTCTCTTCCTTCATTTTTATTTGTACAATCTATTAAAAACAATTTTTTACTTTTACTTAATATTGATTATTCATTTCAAATTATTATCCAAGTCTATTGAGATTATATACTTCTTCCGTTTCAAAATAAGTGTCACCTTAACAAAAATCACGCCCATTAAGAAATCAATAAATACAATGTGAGATTTACTAAACTATCCATGTAGATGTTTTTTGAAAATTGAGCAACATTAAAGAAGACTATTTCTTTAATGCTAAGGACATAGTTGGAAACACTTGCCAATTTTTGTCTTGAATTCCTAAGGTGACACTTATTTTGGGATTTTTTTTTCTAATGTGACACTTGGCACTTACCAATTAACATGGGTATTATAGTAAAATATATACCTCATTTTAAGGGGTGTGCAAAGTCAAAAGTGGACGAGTAAAAATGAATGAAAAGAATAACATGTTTGGACAAGCTTTCAAAATCTACTTATTTTAAAAAATATTTTTTGTTAGAAGTGCTTGTAGAAAAATATTGTTGTAGAGTACTAGCAATTTGTGTTTGGTTAATCGATTTGAAAAATATTTTTGCCAATATTGAAACAATACTTTGTGCTTGGCCAATATTCCAAGTGTTTATGAAAAAGTTACTTTTACTAGCTTCTAAAAAATTGTTTCTATGCTGTTCAAAAACAATAATTTTCCCCCTAAAAGCTATGGTCAAACACCTCAATTTTCTAAAATATGAACCTTTTAATTTGAAGGGAAAAAGAACAACTTTGCATAATCAACAAATTAAAGTGAAAATGCATATCTTATTCAACTTGATGCGGATAGCTTTTATTGAAAGGAAAGTGAATGAAAGTACAAAAGAGAAAACGGAAGAAAATTAGTTTACATTATTAGTGAGTTTAAGAGAATAATTATTCCTCGTTAAACCAAAAGCAAAAAGATATTCTTCTTTCTATTTTCATATGAATCTAGCAAGCCATGTTTAGTAAACTTTTTTTTCAAAAAGATTTCTCTTCTTTTTTTCCTTTTCCTTAAAAAGAGGTTAGGTTTGGATGCCAAAAAAAGGAAGAATCATCAATTTCCTTCATTTGTTTTCTTCAAATAAAAAGGAATATTTGCTGGGCCTGCAATGCAAAAGGTTAAATTCTATTAAAACGGGACTTACTTCTATTAGAAATTAGTTTCCTTTTCCCTACCTACCGCGTTACGGCGTAAAGAGTGAAAGAAGGTAAAAATGTCTCCAAAAGTGGAAAAGACGAAATAAACTAAAACATGAAGGTTAAAGAAAAAGTTGCCATCGGGAAAAAAGTATATAAAATAAAATAAGGAAAAGGAAAAAAAATTAAACGGGAAATTTTACCGTGTAAATTGTAACACAGTAAAAATAAGGAAAGGTAAAACTTCTAGTCATTTACCATGCTGTAGAAAGTATGAAGATGAATACAGTTTGAGGAAGCTTCATATTTCATGCATATGAAAATACTTCCATACTTCCATGTATGATCTAAGGTTTATGAAGTTTACCATTAATTTTAGGCTTAATGTATAGGTAGCCCCTTGAACTTGTCAGAATATTTCATTTAGACACTCCAACTAAATTAAATCATGTTTCAATTGAACATCTCAACTCCTAATAAAGTGTTCCAATTAGATATTTTCGATTCATTTTTTTTTTTTTTGCGTGTGTTTCATTCGTCCATTAGATAGTTACGTTAAGCACATAAACTATGTCATCTTCTTTCATTGCAGAGTGCTTTATGCTTCTTTAACCGCAAAATCGTTGCAAAACTCACCGTAAGTCACCACTAAAACCTTCATGCTCTGTCAAAAATGGAGATCGAGTGAAGTTCCACTGCGGTCATGTTGCGGGTTGTGGCGTTAATTGCAAAGAGCTTAGTTTTTAGAAAGTAGAGTTCTTTGACCAGTGCCGCCGTTTGAGGAAAATGGGGATACATCAGCGCCGCCGCCAACAACAATAACATATCCAGTGCAGTCCCCAAGTAGAGTCTGAGAGAAGAGGATGTACAAAGACCTTACTCCTAGAGGCGGACGAACGTTATACCAAGGGGTGTCCGATAGCCCTTGATCAGGAAATTTTACACCGAAATATGCTGAAACAGAATAGGATAATTAGTTTAGAATGACATTGCTTGACAGATAAAGCTTCTTGGTTCGATGGCAAAGCACGTCCATTATATTCTATACGTCAGGAGTTCGAATCTGCACAACAATAGATTTGTTTTTTGTTGGATATTTTGAGCATTTTAATATTAGAAATATTATATTAAAGTGACTCATACTAAAGTAACACAATTTGCTGCATTTTTCCATTTCACGTGTAGCATGTGTTTACCCTTTGAAATTCTCATAACCACCATTTCATTACTCATTTGAGTTAGGGGATGAATGAGATCATAATTCTATTGTAATTGTCTTAACCTTTAACTCATTACTACTCCATCATTACTACTCCACATTCTCACAAATTTAATACCCCACTAATCCACTTTTTCATCCAATTCATTCGAAGGATGAATTCTTCACCTATAAATAGAAGTCATTCTTACTTTCTTGTGGGTAGAAAAATATTATATTGTGTGAAGTATTGAAAATACTATAGTGTGTAGTGAGGTTGGACTAGTGAGAGAGAGAGAGAGTTGAGGCAAAGAAAATAATTCTAAGTCTCCAACTTATTCACTAGAGAAAAGAGAGTAATTTTATGTTGAAGGAATGTGTTCTTATTGGTGGAGGTTTGAAATGTATTCTTATTGGTGGAGGTTTGGACTCTTCAACTAGTCCGGAGTTGGTTGAGTCACACAACGTTGACGGGCTATTGTATCCTAGAGGGGACAAGTCAGAGTATTACTGCTGGACCGGTGAAGATTATACTGCAGTGGGCTTGAATCTCCTTAAAGAGAGCGAGATATCCACGCCTCAGCCTGAATATTTAGTTATTCATTTTTGTTCATGTTATTGTAATTTTCAACTGTAATAATTTGTGGTATATTCAACAATAATTTTAAGGAGATTCATCTTTGTTACAGTTTGAAAAATCGCTGATATCAAAATAGGAGATGTCAACATCATTCCGCTTTGACATCGCTAGATCTCTTTAAGAGATGGAAGGGTAAAGTATTTTTTTTTTTTTACTTGCTAAAGAGTGATATTACTTTTCAAGAGTATAAATTGTTATTTAGATCTACCCCAGCAACCGACTACTCCACAAAAGGAAAAAAGCTCTCTTCTCTCTCTTCCTATTTTCATGCAAAACCTAAATCACACATCTCAAACTTGAACATGGCCGCCATGGCTACTGGACAGGCCACCATGGGGGCTGACCAGTCATCACCTTTAGACATACAGACTGCTAGTACTTCACAAACTGTCCCTGCAAAAGTGCAATATGCTAATTAATTAAAACCTGTTGTACTAGATGATACTACTCAACCACAAGTACACCCAATACCAATCAAGAAAATATCTTTTTTACAAGGACAACCGTATGTAAAATGGACTGAAGATGAAGTGGCCGGGATGAATCTGTTAGAAAATCTCCAGTATGCAGTAGTTGGAAAGTTCTCGTATAGATGGTCGGATCTGGAACAATTGAAGGAAATTATACCTGCACAATGTGGAATTAAGGGTGAGTTTAAAGTAGGGTTCTTCAGGAACATGCATGTGCTTATGAGATTATCACTATGGGAAGACTTTGTTAATCTAACATCAAAGCTTGCCTATTACATTCATGATAGAGAGGGATATGAATATCAAATGAGACCATTAATCTATGATTCAAAATTCAAGATTGATGAAGAAACTTCTAAGGCAATGGCCTGAATTTCATTCCCTAACTTACTGTCAACATACTTTGTGAAAGAATCTCTGTTTACTTTAGCATCTGCTGTGGGAACACCAATACACTTAGATATGGCTACCATCAATAAAACTAGACCTAGTTGTGCTAGGGTCAAAGTTTTAGTGGATTTACTTGCAGATTTGCCCAAAGCAGTGAGAATGGATATAGAAGATGAAAAACAGGGGCAACAAGGACTGTTTGGGTGCAACTACATTATGACTGTCTTTCAAAGTATTACAAAGAATGTAGACTGTAAGGACATGATGAATATGATTGTAGGGTACTCAATGCAGAACTTGCACAATATGAGAATGAAGGAGAGGAATACAAAGTGGAAGAAATCACAAAGGAAGATCAAGCAAAGCAACAAATTGGCACTAGAGTGGTCAACAATGGGGAGGAAAAATAATAATATAGTGAAAGCAGATAGCACTAAGGAGGTGGTAGAACAAAGGCAAAATCAGAAAAATCAGAATATCAATAATAACAAGACATATGATGATTCTAAGAAGAAAGGGAAAGGTATAAACAAGGGCACTAGAAAGTATAACAATAGAGGTTATCATAATTCTGCAAGGATATTGCCTAGTGGAAAGATGATTGGCAATCCAGGAAATTGGCATGCAAAATAGATTGTTACTAATACCGGTAACAAGTTTAGCACATTGAAAAATCTGGAGGAAGATCTGGAGAAAAAAGGGGAGGCACAGAAACAACATGGAGTTCAAATCGAGGCAGGTAAAGAGACAACAAAGACATGGGTGGAAACAACTTTTGGACAACAGTCAGGACAAAAAAGTGAAGCTTAGTAAAACCAAAAAGATCCTAAAACAGATGATAAGAATAAGCAAGCACAGGGCAAGCCTCAAACAACAGATAATAGGAACAACAATGACAAGCAGGGACAAAGTAAATCAGATACACAAGACTCTGGGAGAACAATCATTGATATGGAGGTTGATGCAACAAAAGAAGCAGTACAAATTGAGAAGAAGATAGATGATCAAGAAGTTTCCCAAGCAGGTGAGATACAAATCAATGGGAATTCAGGAAAGGAGGATGGAAATGAGGAAAGAGTTAGGAACTTACCAGAAAAACCTCCTGATGGGGAAGAAGTGGAGAACCAACTTGCTATTTATGAAAACCCTGCACAATCAATAGGAACAGAAACATCAGCAGTGGCAGATAGTTATGAAGGGTACGTTGAAACAACTTGTAGTCAACCAGAGCAAACTGATAGGGAGGTGGGGGGAAAATAGTAATAAAGCAACTATTACAAACGAAAATTACAAGGAGGAATTAAGGGGAGGGGAAACAGGCAAAGAGCATGACAATAAAACACAATGCATAAATAAACAACAAGATGCATATGCTGAGAAGGAAGTGGACATTGGTGATGATAATGATATATAAAATACTTCAGCAGCAATAGATATGTGCAACAAAGGGGATATGTCTCCAAGACAGGTGAACAAGGCAAAGAAAGACGTGAGACAGAATAAAACAAGGGATAAAAGTGTACCTCCTAAGGTGGTGGGAGGTGTACTAACAAGGAAGGCTTATGCTAAGACCAATTCTCAATGAATAGCTCACTTATTTGGACTATAAGGTCTGTTAATACTCAACAGGCCTTTGAAAGAGTGGTATTACTTAATAGACAAAAGCAGTTCAGTTTCATAGCTCTTATGGAGCCTTTTCAATACTATAGGCCCATTGACATGTATAAGTTATGGCTTAACATGGGGACAGCATGGTACAACATAACTGGCAAAATCTAGGTTTTTGTTGAAGGTAAGATGCAGGTGGAGATTCAAATGGATACTGATCAGATGTTGTCAATAAAACTAACTAATACTGATGATGGTCAGGAGTTATGTGTGACATTTTTATATGCTAGCACAGACAGGAACACTAGGATTGCTTTGTGAGATGATCTGTATGGCATTACAACAAACATGCAGTTACCTTGGTTAGTGGGAGGAGATTTCAAATTACAGATGACTCTAAAAAATATGGAGGATTTCCAGTATCATTCTCAGAAACAGAAGATTTTATACATTGTATAAACATATGCCAATTAACAGATATAGGATTTAAAGGAAGAATGTATACTTGGTGGAATGAGAGATCAGATGATGCTTGTATATTCAAGATATTAGATAGGTGTCTGGGAAATCAAGCTTTACAACAGCTGTATCCTAACTTTGAAGTGGAACATCTGATTAAGAAAGGTTCTGATCATTCTCCTTTAGCCATAACTACCAGAGTGGACACTACTCCAATCAAGAAACCTTTCAAATTCTTGAATTTCTGGGTGGAGTATGAAACTTTTCTGGATGTGGTAAAAGAGAACTGGCAGGAATGGCACAGTCCTGACCCCTTTTTTAATTTCCACAATAAATTGAAAAAGGTAGGTAAGGCACTGGCAAAATGGAGTGGGGATACTTTTGGAGACATATTCAAACACATAGCTACTTTGGAGGAGGTAGTTCAGGTACATGAGCAGGAATTTGAGCAGCAACCTACTAGCATGAACAGAGAGAGGCTTCAGAAGGTGCAGGCTGAATCTTATTCAGGAGAAATTTTGGAAGCAAAAAGTAGGAATGCAATGGTTTGATGATGGAGATAGAAACACAAAGTTTTTCCATGCTCATTTAAATGGACAAAGAAGAAGGATTCAGTTAAAGAGGATTCAAAATCCTACGGGTGATTGGTTGGAAACAGAGGAAGATATTGCTCAAGAAGCTATCAGATTTTATGCTGATCAATTCAGAGAAAAGAATATTCCTTCTGATTTTGACATACTACAAAACATACCAAAGATGATTTCAGCAGAGCAGAATGATAGAATACAAGAGTTTCTAGAGGAAGATAAGATCAAAAAGGCAATATTTGGGCTGAATCCAGACAGTGCAGGAGGCCCAGATGGATACACTGGAAGTTTTATCAACCTTGTTGGGATATCATTGCTAAGGACATGACAAAAATGGTGACATCCTTTTTCTGTGGACATGAGGTTCCTAGATACATCACAACCACTAATTTAGTGTTGATTCCTAAGAAGAAAGATATCACTACTTTTTCAGACATGAGGCCTATTAGTCTCAGTAATATTACCAGTAAGGTGTTTTCAAGAATCATTCATGATAGATTGGTGGATCTATTTCCAACTCTTATATCTCCACAACAATTAGGTTTTGTCAAGAGAAGAAGTATAATGGAGAACATCCTGCTTGAATAAGAAATAGTCCATGATATCAGAATTAGGGGGAAGCCTGCAAATATGGTAATCAAGCTAGATATGACAAAGGCTTATGATAGAGTTTCATGGTTGTTCTTGACTAAAGTTTTGAGACAGATGGGATTTGGAGGGAGATTGATTGATATGGTGTACAGAATAATATCCAATAATTGGTATTCAGTTTTAGTTAATGGGCAGTCATATGGTTTCTTTAAGTCTACTAGAGCGGTGAAGCAGGGTGATCTTTTAGAGGCTTGATTATGAGACTGTTAGTGGACAAAAGATCTAGAGGCTTAAATGCACTGCATCAGAAGGATGGTTACAAAGAATTTGGAATGCCAAAGTGGAGCCCATATGTGAATCACCTAGCATATGCTGACGACACGATTATTTTTGCAGATGCAAACAGATTTTCTTTAGAACTGGTGATGGATACTTTGGCAAAGTATGAGACTGTTAGTGGACAAAAGATCAACAAGGCCAAAAGTGTTGTTTTTATGCATCACCAAATATCTCAAGGACTGGTTGATCTAGTTTTTTCAGTAACTAATATCCCAAGGAAGGACTTTCCCTTTACTTAACTGGGTGTTCCAGTATATTACAGTAGGAGGCAAAATATCTTCTATAAGGAATTACTGGATAAGGTGCAGAATATATTGAGCTCCTGGATTCGAAAATTGTTGTCAGTTGGAGAAAGGACAACTTTGATTAAACATGTGCTCCAAAGTATGCCTATTCATCTATTATTAGCTTGTGATTCCCCTGTTGGAGTTCTAGCACAATTGCATAGGATGTTTGCTAAATTTTTCTGGAGTAATTCAGTGGGAAATTCTAGCAAACATTAGGCTACATGGACTGTTTTGTGCCATCCACATGAAGAGGGAGGAATGGGGTTCAGAAGTTTGCAAGATATATCAAAGGCTTTATTTGCTAAACTATGGTGGAGCATGAGGACTAAAGAATCATTGTCGAGGAGATATATGACCAATAAGTATTTGAAAAAACATCATATTATGGTTGATCAAGCAAAGACAAGCACTTACTGCTGGAAAAAATGCTCAAATGTAAAGATGAGGTGGAACATGACATTTGGTGGCTGATCAAGCGGGGTAATTCCTACTTTTGGTGGGATAATTGGACAGGTCTGGGTGCACTATATCATGTCACCCCATTAAACTTAAATTGTGACCTGTCAGTTGTACTAGTCCAGGAGGCAGCTGAGGGAGGACAGTGGAATGAACAAATGTTGAGAGATTTACTCCCTCAAGATCTGAAGAATTAGATAGACTAATCTGGAGGAATGAAGTCAGGGTCAATTCACTGTAGGGTCTGTTATACCCCATTTTAAACGCGTTAAATTAGAGTACAACATATTGGTGATTTCTATTTATTTTATTTTAAGGAGTCGCCACCTAATTAATTTAATGGAGAATTAGGGCACCGAATTATTAACTAAGGTAAAGGTAACTAAACATCTGTTAATGGTCTGCTTAATTAGCGTGATTCTAGGTAAGGGTTCTAGATTATCCTAAAGGGAAGGGATTAGGCATCCTTTAGAATCCATTAATTATGGTTTACCGTCCAAACTTAGGTTAATTAATTAGGGCTAAAGACGTAAATATAACATTTAAATTTTAAGAAAATGGCTTGCAAATATTGCTAAGGTTTTTAAGGAAGATAATGCTATTTAAAATAATACTTATAAATATCGCTAAGGCTTTAAAAAAATGCTATTTAAACAAGACTTGTAAAAATATAATAATTGGCAATAAAAGGAAACTTCAAATGCCATTTAAAATAAAGCTTATAAATGTTGATAAGGCTTTAAATAATAATGCTATTTAAATAAGACTTATAAATATTGCTAAGGCTTTAAATAATAATGCTATGTAAAATAAGATTTACGTAAAATATAATAATTTGCATATAAGTAGAAGAAAATGCGGGTTTGTGCAGCATTTTAATAAATATTTGAAACAACTCAAATGGTGAGATGTTAATTGATTCTTTTTGCGGTTTAGGAGTATAAACAAAATACAAAAATAGCTAATGTGAGTTTCCTTTATCCTTTTGTTATTTCTTACTAACTGTGCTTAGCTAAAAATATGTGTGATTGATTCAAACTTCAAGAGTTATTTATAAAATATACTTGAGTTTATATTTGCGTATTAGTGACGTTTTGAAATTCCTAAGATAGTAAGAATAAAATATGATTCCCTCAACTCAAAAATATGTAGTCATGCTATTTTGCAAATCAATTATTCCAAATAAAATAAATATTATAAATACTATAAATAGTTTTAACTTAAAAAGAAGAGAATGAAACTTATGGAATTAATTGTTGGTTTTCCTTAAATTAACTACCCATTACTAAACTAAACCCCACTAATTTCGCTAAGGTTCATTTTGTCTAAGGAAACAAACAAAATAAAGTATTAGTTGCATAAATACAAATCAAGTGTATAAAATAAAATAATGGAGCAAATGATATTAAATGGGCTCAGCCCATTTTAGGACTGCTGATCGTGCTGCTGTTGGAATGGGCTCAGCCCATTTTTTTTATAAGACTGCTGCGGATCTGTTCCTGTCTATTGGGCTTTGGCCCAAAATTTTTGTGTTCTATTCTATGCTGCGGACAGGGGCTAGACACGAGAATATTATGTTGGGCTTTTAGCCCAACACCAAATGCGGAAGAAGAACGAGTCCCTCGGACTCTTATGCGATGGTCATGCATAAAATGAAAGGAAAAGAATTAGTAACTAATCAATGAATAAGGTTAAACGTGTAAAATATAAATTCAAAATAGATCAGTAGATTATGTATATACTATGTATATTTAATGTATATCTCACATATACACATTCATAAGGATGTGTAGGAGGTTAGTATTGGAAAGCTTTCGCCCCCGTCTTCCCGATGTTGCACAAGTTCCAAGGGATTTCACGAATCCCAGGCATGACTAACACCGGGGAGGGTTCAAGCTTGATCCATATTGACCAATCTAACCTCCCCACTAACGTGCTTCAGCAAAAGTATACTATTGATATACATAAATATATACTTAGTCAAACATGGTATATTTCCATAGAACACTCGAGCAGCATGCAGATTTCCATTTGTTGGACGTACTTAATGTCATTATTTTAAAATATATAAAAAGGCACTCCACAAAAGGGACATAACATTCAGCAGACGAAAACCAGATTTGCACATTGGATTCACATTAACAGGGCATATACCAGAGGTTTGGAAACAGAAGAACACATCAGTTAAGATATGCAGATTTTCGTATTGCATGACATAATAGTTATGTATTTGATTCAAACTCAAAGGTCAATATGCAGAGTTCATAGATATCAGGCAGTGAATTTCAAATTCAAGTCAACTAATACAACTTAGGCATCAATAAAGACAAAGTGCATTTCTTATAAGACCGATTATAAACCAAATGACAGCACCTAACCCACCCAAAGTTGACAAGTAGTTTTACTCTTCTCCACTTCCATGGCAGATACATACTTGTTCTATTTTAGACTAAAACTAAATATTGAATGAGTTTAATCCTATACAGTTACAACATGATAATCCTTTAACCATTTTAAACAGAAGGTACACTTACTCAGAGGTATTACACATTTACAGGGGATTAAATTAAGTTCATCTTCTCATTAACCCCATTTGGACTTATCAGGAAACTATTTGAAGATTACTTAGCTAAGTGGATCAGACAAGCTCATGCTAATGCTAAACACTTATCAAAATTAACTCACAGAACAAACAGGGACTTTAGTGACATCATATTAGGCAAGAAATGGACAAACTTTGTTATTTTAAGTTAGTGATCCTGCCATTTTGTTCAACTAAGTCATATTTAGGTATGAACTCATATCCAGGGGATTCAAACAATACAAAAACAAAGGCTGGCATTTCTAGTATAGATAGATGAGATTCAGAATATAGGTTTATGACTTAGACCAACATGTTAAACTCATTTCTTAATTACCAGCTGACCTTAACAACATATTCTAGTCAAATAAGGAAAGCAATTGCCATATTTTAAGTTAGGTTACCATGACACAAATGACAAACAAGGCTCAAGTCAAACTGAGACCAACAACTAAAGATGCACAAAAAGGTAAATATGCTTATGCTAAGCTAATATGAAAGAGACATCAAACTGAAACAACATTTAATTTTATATTAAACTACTAAAACATCTAAATAAGCATACATAATTGTATCAACAGGATTTCTGCTAAACTAGTACGTGGAGTAATAATAGACCTAAACTAACATGTGATATCACATAAAGGCATAGTCAGGCAAAACCACAGGTTAACTGATGCACAACTAGTCAAAGTTGGACATGTATGGCACAACTAAGCAGCTACAGACCTGACCTAATCTGTGACCATTCATTATCGAGCATACAAACTATACTTAAGCTGCTATAAGCTAAATAACATATGGCTAACCAAAACAAAACATAAAATGAACCCCTACAGAACAACTAAAAGGTAAGCACGTGCACATAATTAGCAAACTACAAACTAATATATAGAACTAATCAAATGAAGAATAAATAAGCAATGTAGACCTAACTAGCACATGATTAGCCCAAATTGATACAGAACATAGAACTAAACAACTACAGAACTAGAAACAGGATTAATCTAAGCTTAAACATGCATAATACAACTAAAACAACTACAAACAGGAACTAAACCATAACTAACCAAACAAATCACATAAGTAGTTGATAACGTCCAAATCCACTCCCCAAAGAGAAAGTGTACACGGTCGTATGCAATATAATTTACCCAACTATGAGTCGGGGTCGATCCCACGGAGAACAATATGCTAGGCGATTAAGAAAGTAAGGAACTTTCACCAACTAAGCTAAAGCCAAACGATAGATAATATTTTGGTTTTTGATTAAGATTATGACTAATTCAAAAATATAAACTAATCTAGAAAGCGAATAAAATGATCAATGGCCACAAGCATGGATACAAGGGAAATTACTCTCAAGTAACGATCCAATGTATTTTACAATTTTACAACTAAGAGCGGGTTTATGTTAATAGATAATGATTTCTAAAATCTCATTGAAAGTTTCTGAACCAAATCAATGAATTTCACTCTAAGCTTTCTCAAGCCTTAGAGTGTGATGTTAAACACAATCAATTCAACCTCAAGTTAAGAATCCTATCTCTAGCTCAAGTTATTAGATGAGTTTAATGACCCAAATCCTTGCTATCTAATTCTTTTCCTAACTTTCACTTTCTTTCTCAAGCAAAGTAAAAGTACTTAGGCACAAATAATGTTTGCAACCATTAAGAGACATTTAAGCATGAAGAGTGTTGACACCCAATTTTGTCCCGCCTCTCCCCCGAAATACCTATTTATACCTATGGTATTTTGAGAAATTAAAAAATATGCATTTTAATTTTACTATAATTATTAGTCTTTTATTAACGCCCCCGTTTTATTATTCCACTGCAGTTATTATTATTATTATTATTATTATTATTATTATTATCATTATTATTATTACTATTATTATTCTTAAAATTATCATTTTTATTACTGATTGTCATTAATTATTATTATTCCTGTTATTTCCATTATCGTTATTATTATTATTATTATTATTATTATTATTATTATTATTATTATTATTAATTACTAATCATTATTATCAGCGTTATTTTTGTTATCAATCATTAATCATCATTATCATCGTTATTTTTATTATTAATTATTATTATTGTTTTATCAACAACTGTTATTTATTACTATTATCATCATTATTATTTCTTATTATTATCATTATTATCTTATTATTACCACTATTATTGTTATTATTATTAATTTATTAACATTTTGTCACTATCAATAATTGTTATTTATTATTATTATTTTATTATTAATTATTATCATCTTTATTGTTATTATTAATTATTATCATTTTTAATTATCAATATTTGTTACTTACTATTATTATTATATCTATTATTATTTTTTATCACCATTATCATCAACATTATCATTATTACCATTATCATTATTGTTATTAGCAGTATTACTACCGCTATTTATTTGCTGCTATTATTTAGTATTATTCAAACTTGCATTTCTCAACGTTTCTACCAACTTCCGCATGCATATCGCATTTTTATTTCGCACATTTAAATGTTAGTGTTTGTTTGTTATTAAATATTATTGCACGGTCATTGCAACATCATATGATTTTGTTATCCGGATCTTTTATAATTACATATTTCCGTATTAGGTGATATTCTGGCACCCTTAGTACATCGTTAATCAAAATGGGCCTCTTATGCAAATTTAGAAGCCAAACTATTTCTTGCACTCGGTCCGTATTTTGACTTACCGGACCCCAAATCAAAGTCCGATTAACTCCTAATATTTTTTGGACTAGACCATATTTTTTATCTCAATTTTAGACCAGTCCACGTTTAAATTCACTAGTCCATCTTTTTAATACCCAGTCTAAAATTTGACCCGGTCCACAAATGGACCGGGTTCGATCCATTTTTTCGTCCAAATAAGGGAAACCCTTTTTAGGGTTTCCCCTTCATTTCGTCGTTCCCCCCGCCGCTTTCCTCCTTTCCTCTCCTCTTCAATTCCCCTGCCTCCTCCTTTCCCGCCTCTCCTCCGCCGCTCCCACTTCCCCTTTTTCCTCCTTCTTCTCCGCTTCCCCCACCATGCCCTGTCCCCCACTTAGCCCTGTTCCCCGCTCTTCTCTCTCTCCCGCTCCTCCCTTTTTCTTCAACACAAAAAAAGAGCAAAACCCTATAAAGAGGGGCGAGTTGATTCGTTTGAAAACAGGTTGGAAAGCCCCCCAAAAAAGGCATACAGTTCTGGAACCCCCAAAACCCCCTACAAAAATAAGTTTTTTTTTGTTATCAACGGAAATCTTCTGAAAAATACCAGTCTTCAGACGCACAGAATTTCCCAAATATCAAATTTGTAGTTCGTTGTAATAATCGAGTCAAAAAGATACGTCAAACATTTTTTTTATCTGATTCTGTTGGTGTTGGGAATCTAAGCCTCGCGAGCTCAGATTTGGTAGTTTCAAAGGTAGATCTGAAGCCCCATACCCATTTCGCTGCACCTGCAAAAGGTCAGTAAACCCCTTTCATTTATTTTGCATTTTTATCATTTGGTTTCTTTCGTCATTAGTAGTTGGTTACTTGTTAGGTTAATATGTTTTTATGGTTAAGCATGGTTTAAGTGGTTTTTTCAGTTAAATTATTATGTGACATGGATTAGATGTTATTAGTTTTAAATTTTATTAAGTATAGGTTTGGTCTTAAATCACTTGAATCCGGCTGCATGTTAGTTAAGTTAATGAGCTAGAATCGACTTGTGTATGGCTTTGTTGGAATTGTGTGAGCTCATATAAAGTATAGAAGTGTATGCTGTTTCTGCTCCTGCATTTATCACATTGTCTGTTAGGGATTCGTCGATTTGTGTAAGTGAATAGTTTGATTGCATTGTACTGGCTTGGATGTCTTGGTTAGTCAGAATCACTGAAAATGCTTATGTAGCCTGTTTTGATGATTTACCTGATTCCTAAATAGCTGTTTGGTATTTGGTGGCATAAAGTCATAGTTAAGCATGTATATGTCTGGTTGCAGGTCAATATAGAATGGTTATTTCAAATGACGTTAATTCTTAAGGAGCTTAAATTTGTTGTATGTTAAACCTTGATAATAAGTTATGTACAAGTTTGGCATGAGGCTGCTTTGATCTAAAACTAATTTATATTTGTTCTCCCAAAGTAAGAACTCCAACTTGTTTCTTTTTTTTCTTTTCATTGAATTTCGAATGCTGTTTCTGGAAGAAAGTTTAGAAACCTTAAACCATTTTTAGTATTTCTCTTGAGATGTTGAAAGAAAAAATCTTAAGCTGGTAGTGTCAAGTTTGATTTAAAATATGCCATCTATGTTGCTTGCAGAAAATCCACATTAGCTTACAGATGGTATTGCCATTAAAAAATGACCTGTTATTCTCTCCAAATGCATGTCCATGTTAGTGCCTTGTTCTAGGCTATTCTGGAGTTGGCAGCACTCCTATTGTGTTTTATTTGGTGTCTGACATTCATTAAATAGCTTGACATGATCATGTTGAAGATTTAAACTGGAGTTTTAACTGGCTATATAGGTACTTGAACCCTAACTTTGTCTAGTTTAGAACTTGCTGTTAAAAGCCTTGTGTCCATGCAAGCATGCTCTAAGTGCAAAGGTTTGGACTTCTGTTGGTTCATTCATTAACCATGATCCAAATAAGAATTAGATATTAATCCCATCTAGTCTTCAGGTCCTCTATGTGTTAAAAAATAGATTTGAAATAACTAGTTATGCTTTTCTCCTCTCTTGCTTGTATTAATCTGTGTTTGTAACTCCTATGCTCATCTACTTCGAAATGGCTAGTTGATGATTACATTTAAGTAGTAAGTGAACTTAAACCATACAGATTCCTTTTATTGTTGTATTGTGCCATCAACTGCCTCCCACTTCCAGAACTGGTCTTAGTTGAATCCTGAATATGCATCTTTATCTATGTTTAGTTCCAGCTCTCTTTCTGTGTGTGTCACAAAATTGCAGTTTGGTCATCAATTGATCACACATCACAATGCATTAGAGCTGAGTAAAAGATTGAATGTACAAACTCCAAATGACCCTTCAAGTTTCCCATATACATGTTTCTCTAAGTGTATTGGGCATGATAGGTGTCCAGGACTTGTTTTTCCTGTAGCTGGGATACCTTCTGAGCTGTAGCATTTTTTGGTTCTTGTCTGTCATTTTGTTGATGTTGTTTGCAGTCAAGCATGCTGATCACTCTTAAAGTATTCTTAATGGATTAGTGTTTTAGAATGAGCATATATGCTACACTTGATGTAATGGTTGTTATTATAACTTTGCTGCCTTCTTAGAAAAAAAAAAAACAGATTACTATAATCTGGTGAAATATCACTGATTTGAATAGATACTCCGGGCCCTCCATTTGTTTCTGCTTTTCTAACTTCACATGTGTGCTCATACTTGTCTTCTTTATCTCTTTGACTACTCTACTGCTTTTCTATATGTTGTGTGACTCCAAGTAAGTCTCTAGTTAACTTCCAATAATGCGTATGTGCGCACCATTGCTGTCTGCTTACGAATTATGCGTATGTATACTCGAAGTATACTTAATATATATATATATATATCAGTGTTTTAAAAGGCGTTTTTGAGGCGAGCCTCGGGGCGAGCCTCGGGGCGGGGCGTACCAAAAATGCCTCGGGGCGATGGGTCGGGGCACAAGTCCCCAAAGGCGTACGCCCAGCAATTTGGGGCGTACGCCCAGGCGTTTGGGGCGAGTTTTTTTTTTGTTGGGGCGTAAGTCTAGGCGTTTGGGGCGAGTTTTTTTTTGTTGGGACGTAAGTCCAGAAAACTTCTTCAAACTAAAACGAAATTTGTTAAATAAATCCTTAGTATAATGCCCAAATTTTCAAAAGTCAACATGTAATTACTCAAATATTTTAAAAAGGAACTGAAACATTAAATTTAAAAGTCAAGACCTTTTTTTATTGCTAGAATGCCTAATATATGTTCTTTTCCAATTATTTATCTTGTCTTCTACTATCTCAAAAAAGTAACGAGCAGTCACTTATACTTGTAAGTATGTATAATAGATTGTTCTAATTAGTTTTTTTGTGGGGGTGGAGTATGTATATGTGTGTGTATATATATATATATATATATATATCACTTATTTATTGTTTTCTTCAATTTTTTACGTTATTTAACCAATTTAAAAGTATTTATTATAATTATATCATTTTATAAAATACTAAAAATTAAAGTCCCATGAGGCTTACGCCTCGTGTCTCGGAGCTTACGCCTCGCTGAGGCAGACATAAAACGTCTCGCCTTACGCCCCCGCCTTTTAAAACACTGATATATATATACGTCATTTGCATGAAAAGCATAGTCTATATTTCAGTTTTGGGTTTGCTTAAATTTTGTGCGTTTGTTGCAAGTATATGTCAGTTTGAGATCTGTATATCAATGCATATTGAAGTTGTGTTCGTGAAATGCACTTGGATATACATAGCATATATAATTAACGGAGTCTGTTTTGAATTTATATGTTTGTATGCTTAACCTTGTTGATCATATACTAATCTCCGTCTTTCATTCTTTTTCGCATGAACCTCGCATACGAGTCCAAAGGACTCGTCCCTCTCCGCATCCGGTGTTGGGCTAAAGGCCCAACGAGATCTTCTCTCGGTCCATCCCTGTCTACAGCAAAAAATAGAAATCAATATTCTGGGCCAAAGCCCGATACACAGGAACAGCAGCAGCAGCCCAGCAATAAAAAAAAAACTGCTGGGCCGAAGCCAACAGAAATGGGTCCAGCAGTCCCCGAATGGGCTGGCCCATTTGATACCTATTACCCCTTTGTTTTATTTTGTGCATATAAATTTATATTATTCAACTAACTCTTTGTTTGTTTTGTTCTTATTAGTTTTAGATAAATCCTAATTAATCAGTAGGTTTAGTTTTAGTAACGGGTAGTTAGTTTAAGGAAGACTACGAATTAATTCCATAAGTTTTATTCTCTTCTTTTCTGGTTTTATTTAATTGATTTGTAAATTAGCATGGCTATACATATTGAGTTAAAAGAATCATATTTTATTCTTACTATCCTAGAAATTCCAAAACGTCACTAATGTGTAAATATAAATTCAAATATATTTTATGAACACACTTTTAAGAGTCACCCAATTATGCATATTTTAGCCAAACATAGTTAAATAAAGAAAAAGAAAACTTACCTCTTTTGCATTCTATTTAAAAGCTATTACTTATATGCAAACTATTATATTTTAAAAAAAAGATATTACTTATATGCAAACTATTTTTCTTTGTAAGTCTCATTTTGAATTGCATCATTATATTTTCGTTTAAAGCTTTAGCAACAATTTATAAACCTTATTCTAAATAGTATTTAAATTCTCCTTTTACACAAATTATTATATTTTTTTACAAGTCATATTTTTTTAAAATAGCATTACTCTTCGCATTCAAAGTTTTTTAACAGCATTTACAAGTCTCAGCATTTCCTTTATAAAATTACTATATTTTTCTACAAGTTAATTCAAACGGCACTATTATATTTTCCTTTGAAACCTTAGTAATATGTACAAGCTATTTTCTTAAAATTTAAACACTATATTTAATCTTGATTAATTAACCTAAGTTTGGCCGGATAGCCGTAGTTAACGGATTCTAAAGGATGTCTAACCCCTTCCCTTTAGTATAATATAGAACCCTTACCTAGAATCACACTGGTTAAGCAGACTATTAACGGAGGTTTAGTTTTAACTTTACCTTAGTTAATAATTAGGTGTCCTAATTCGCCGTAAAAATCAATTAGGTGGCGACTCTTTAAACAAGCAATTTAGGAGTCTCCAATATGTTGTACTCCGCTCTAACCCGGTTAAAATGGGGTATAACAAAGAGTTAATAGAGAAACAATAAACCCACTTCATTAGAAATTAAAATCATTCAATACATAAGCAAAATGAGAGATTCATCCAAACCAAACATATGAATATTTGCATAAATAAGATTCAAGTAATGGAATCGAAATCTACAAACTTAGATATACAATACAAAACAAGGAATTGAAGAAAGGATTAAGAAATATCTCATTGAAGTGCTTCCAATCTTCTCCTCCAATGGTGTAGACAAACCCTAGCCTCCAAGCTTGTAAGAAAAATGGCCAAAGATGAAAATGTTTTGCCCCAAGCCTCTCTTTTGTAGCTCCTCAATTTTTCCAAGTCCAAAAAATGACAAAATATGCCCTAACTTTCAGTTTTTGCAGTTCTGCCCGTTTTTTGCAGTTCTGTCCCGTTTTTGCAAAACTGTCCACTTTTGACAGTTTTGCAAAACTGTGCAGTTTTTGTTCAATTTGGCCTCTTTTTGACTTTATTTTCGCTTGGTTTCTTCCGATCACTACTAAATCACATAAACCTATAAAATGGAAGTAAACGACATTAAATGCACTATTTTTTCAATCAAACATTGCAAAAGTCTAAGCTTTAAAGAAGAAATAAGTTGGTAAAATACCAACTTATCAGTAGTTTAAAGCACTCAAACAATTACTAAAAATTAACTAAAGGAAGGTGAATTACCTTCGTCGGGTGCAGCGAAGTAGGTGCGGGGTTTCCAATCTACCTCGAAACACTTCAAATTCTCCGAGTTAGTATCCACTTGGATCCGAAGCAGCGAAAAGAGAATAAAACGTTTAGTATTTTTGAATCGATATTAAACTATATTGTGACTGCTAAAATATTTTGTAGGGATTTTTAGGGCGACTCCCAGAACTTGTGTTTTTTTAGGGGAATTTTGGACAGCTAAAAGAACTCCCCTTTTTTCACTTCCGAAAACGATTATTTATAGGGTTTAAATTAGGGTTTGGGCTGGGGTTTGAAATTTTGGGCGGGGTTTTTCTCGGTCAACAATGCTCCACCCCCAAATCAACGTTCGGATTCTTTGATATTTCAAACGATTGGTCAGAAAAGAGAGAAGTGGACAAAAACCATTAAAATCTCGTACCCGAAAATAAAAAAGATTAATGAGAAAGGGTTTTGTTTTCACAAACGAACGAAATCCATTTAAAGCATTTCAGGTCAAACGCAGACAATCGAAGGAAGCCGACGACTTCCCTGGTTGAGATCTGACGGGGAAAGGGATAAGCATTAATTGCCTTCCCTGAATTCGCCATGCACAGCCTGTGAGAAATGAAAGGCTCTCTGTGTTTTTTCCATTTTTGGTTGAAGAAGAGAAAGAGATCAGAGAGAGAGGTGTGCGGCGGATGAAAGGAGAAAAGATGAAAACCTAGTGTTTCATTTCTGTTGAATAAGGGAATCGGGTCGGGTCAATTTAGGCGGGTAATGGGTTGGGCGGATGAATAAAACGTTGGGCTGGTCGGGTAAATGAATAGGCCGGGTAATGAATTGGGTTGGTTTCAACGAATTGACTTTTAGCCCAAATGGTTTTAGGACTTAAATATGGATTGAATTAATATTTTGGGTTGCTTAATTAAAAATATGGGTTGAATGAAAGAAATGAATTGGGCTTCTAAATTTAAATAAAGGACCTATTTTAATTAATTATATATTAACGGGTGCCCCAAATATTATCTAATATAAAAATACATATAAACTTATATGACGTCATAATAACCGTGCAATAATATTTTGAAAGTCAACAGTAAGTAAATGATATTATTTAGTTATGCGAAAATAAATGCGATGCGTGTGCATAGGATGGTAAAAAAAAAGGCTGAGATGATTATAATGCGGATTATAATAATAAAAATAATAATAATAATAATAATAATAATAATAATAATAATAATAATAATAATAGTGATAGTGGTAATAAAAATAATGACAGCTAGTGATTGCAATAGAACAATGAAACGCCGGTATTAATAAAAGCTAAAATATAAATAGTTATTCCTTAAGTCGCCGAAAAATATTAGAAGCGTAAATAGATATTTTGGGGAAGGCGGGACAAAATTGGGTGTCAACAGGGTCTGCTTTTCAAATGTTGAGACAGAGAAATGCACACATTGATACTATTCATGAGGGTGAGAAGAAAGAACTTCAAATATGCTCCATATAATTGGAGTAGAGTGGTGGAGGCTTTATATGGGTATACTCCTACAGTTAGGGTTACTAAAGTCATTTGGAAACTACCTGAATATGGTTGGATGAAGGCAAACACTTATGGGGCATCAAGAGGCAATCCAGGTAGAAGCTCTTGGGGTTTTTGTGTGAGAGATCCTAATGGGGATATTATTCAAGCACAAGCTAAAGAGATGGAAGGAAATTTCAGCACCAACACCCAAACTGAAGCAATGGCAATTCTGCAAGCTCTAAAATACTTGGATACTATACAGGTGGACAAGATTCTTATTTAAACGACTCTTTATTGCTTAAAAACCTAGTGGAGAGGATTTGGAAAGTGCCCTGGCAGATTATCAACATAATAGAAGAGATCTAAAGACTAATGACGGGAAAAACTGTGATTATTGCCTATATTTTCAGGGAAGGAAACAAATTAGCTGACTATCTAGCTAATTTGGCCCTAGATGAGGGAGCAGTCTTAGCCAGGAACTTTCAGGAACTCAATTCTCATGGAAGAAGGATAGTGAACAATGATAAGTTGGAGTAACCTTATTTGAGACTTAGATCTGTAAAAGATGAGGTGGATAGGAGGGAGAAAAGGAAATGAAAGTCCTCAAGTTCGAATCCTTATGGAGAAGAACTGTGACAAATTTATTTCAACTAACAGGTTTCTCTTTTTTGCAGGTACACATAATATGGCAATCACACAAGAAGATAGCACAAACAGGATCAACATACAAGCATTGGAAAAGACAACAAGTTCAAGGCAAAATAATATGGACTCTGGTCAACAACATCAACATACATCAGGGTCACAATCACAGCAAAAGGGAAAGCAAGGCATTGGGATATATTTGATTCAATTTTGGGTGGGACAGTGTGTGGTATTGGTGTCGATTGATGCTCATTATACTGTCCAATCTCCAATCGGTTTCAAGGTTAGTCAACAACATGGGGCTTATATCATAAGTCATAAGAGTTCCAAATCAGCATGGGAATTAAATCAGGAAATCTCAATAACAAGCGGAAAACAACTATGGCAATGGTACAGCTGATGAAGCTACAACAACGGAGAAGGATAGTAAAGCTTACCATTTCAAAAAAAAAAAAAAAAACAAAGACGACTCAACCAAACATTGGATATGAGCAAGGAGCAGCTGGTCGAAGTTTCTCAGACAAGGAGGCGCAACAGTCGGAGCTTTTAGAATACATTCTTAGAGATTATCAAAAGAGGGAACTTTATCAGTCAAACAAGTCACAAATACAGGAAAACAAGCACATATATAGTAGCAGCAACAAGGAGAAACAACAAAACATGGTAATCACGATTTCATCAGCTACATGAGGTCTCATGCAAAAGGGATTTATTGGAGAGTACATGGAACTGGGAATATACTAAATCGACATGGGATTGAGCTTTGTGTGGTATTAGCACAGTAGGTGCTCACTCCATTGCTCAAACACCTATTAATTTTAGCATAAACCCAATACATATAGAACATAAGAGCAGATTTAAAACATACTTCAGGTCGATTTGGACAAACATTCAATTTGAAGACGCTCAGGTACATGGACAAGAGAAAATACCTTTCAATCAGCTTTACGGTGGAAGCATACATCTTCGAATTGTGATGGAAGACAAAACTCAGCTCAATTTGGACCGCAATAGTACAGATCTGTTGAACTCAGTCAATCAAAGAAGTGAGATGAAGAAAATGATGAAACAAAAAGGTACTTGTGAACAATAGTATGCGTACCTTAAAGCCCAGATGAAGAAGATCAAGAGGAAACATGCTACAAGCTTACAGATTCACCCATGGGAAGAGGAAACCAAAGTCAAAGCTAACTTTCCTAATTTTACTTCTGGAAGTTTTCGTGTTTACAGATGCTTTTGTTTTCTTTTATTGCTTTAGACTCTATTTGATTTATTAATAAAAATAGACAGTGGGACCTTCCATTGACCCTACTTAAAAAAAAAGTGAGAAAATATTAATCATGAAAGTGATTTTTTCATCTTTGAGAATGTTTTAAAAAGTGTGGCAAGTGCATGTATTGATGTTGAAAAAATCACATGTTATTTGCTTCAATGGTTGATCATTTGTTGATCTTTGGCTCTAACATTAATGTTGTTGAATTAAACTAAAAATATGTGTAGCAATCATTTTGGTGTCAGAAATTTGAGTGAGGCAAAATATAAAAAACATGTGATAAAACTTTTCTTAACTAGTCACATTATGTTGAGAAAATTGTGAAGTACAATTTTGTGGATTGTACATGTGTTGCAAATCCTTTTGATTAAGTGTTTATTTATTTTCAAGTCAAAGTGAAAAAATTGTGATAAATCAAAAAGGAGTATGCTAGCCTAAATATGAGATATGTGACTGACTGCACTTGGCTTGATATTGCTTGTGCAGTAGAAGTACTTAGTGGGTACAAGCAAACCAGGTATATTTACTTGGTAAGAAAATTCATCGTTTGTTTTATTAAAAATAAAAAACATTGTGTTGTACTCAATTTTTTTTTAATGCAGATGAGAAAACTCGGTGCTATGTGTTAGAAATAAAAAATTATTGTTGCTAACTCCACCAATTCCTTTAGCTTCAGCTAGTGAAAAAGTAAATTGGTTTAGACATTTATTATATCAAATATCTTATTTGAGAAATCAATTCCTCTAATTTTTTATTTATTGTGAAAGCACCATTACGATTGGTGGAGTACAAAACCGTTATTGTGATGGCAAATCCAGGCCCAAAAGGAGAAATACTATACCGTGAGATCATTTGTGAAAAATGGTATACCATAAATATTGATTGTGTAAATTTGTCATAATCTTGCAGATTCGCAGACTAAGGCCTTAGCAAGGAAAAGTGTCTGGAGAACATCTAGGGGGATGGGGTTAAATGTTACACCCCGGAAAGTTTGCGTCACCAAGACTGTCGGCGGCTTAGTATGAGCTCAAGGGAGAGCAGAGTTATACAAGAATTAGGGATGAATATTGTATTATCTGCATATAAGAGTATTCATGTGACATTTGGAGATCGTATGGACTAAATCAGTTAACAAGTTCCCTGATAATAGCCCTCGTAACCATAAGTTAAGGAGGGGCCCACATGTCAGGATTTTATAAAAGACATATGAAGAGATATATGGGTAGTACATGTGAAGTTGAGCAAGTCCTAAGAAGGACCCATAAGCCAAATATGGACATAAGCTCTCCAAAAGGACAATTTAAGGAAACGTTTTCAGATGATCTGATTTGGAGGGGAAAAAACGGAATTATAAGTTTCGAATTTGGGAAAACTCCCAGAAATAAAAGTTGTATATAATTGAAAGAGCTTTCCAACCATAGGTCGTGGGCCCTCACACGATGTTAGAATCAAGAGTTATGGCCATTTTAAGAACAAGACCCTAAGCTGCCTAAGTGGATCCGCGGGCCCCACATGGGAAGGTCGGTGGAACCGACCTAGGGGGGCTATAAATACCCCCACCAACTCGTTTTTTTCAGCAAATTAACATTCCAAAAGTTCCTAGAATTCTCTCAAAACATCTCCCAAACATTATAGTCCGATAAATCAAGAAATTGACAAGATTACGCCAAACTAGTCCGTGAAAAGTGATTGTTCTTGCTTCTACTTAAGCTTGGTGTTGGAAAAGGTTGACGTGGCTGAGTTTTTTTCCAAGTATAAGGTATGTTATTTATCCCATCTTTTATGTTGAGTTTATTTGAAGGTCTAGCAAGCCTTAAAAATAAAAATAGTTATGGAGAAAAGGTCATAAAGTGTTGTGTTGTAGTTGTTGTGTTTATGGGATGTTTTGAACATGTTGTGGCCGTGTGGATGGACTGATTTATGCATATAAAAACGGTATCTAAAATTGTTGGTGTGTTTATGGGACTATACTCCTTGATTGGGACGGATTAAAGTGCATATTGTTGTTATATGTTGAAAAACGTCGTGTGGGATGTTTATGGGATATGTTGGTACGAATAATAGTGTTGTTGATGTTGGTATTATTGTTGTTGTTGATTGGTTGCTGAATTGTAATTTCGGGCTAGGCATATAAACAGGGGAGATGCTGCCCGATTTTCGGCAGAATATAGAATAGTAAAAATTTGAAACTCGGAATAAGCGTGTGATATGGAGACTAATGTAGTGCTAATCCTCTCGAATATAGATTTACGAGCTCGGACGAATAAGCGTAGCTAATAGGAGGTTGAACAGGTATGTAAGGCTTACCCTTTCTTTCTTTGGCATGTCCTAAAGCTAAGTAAGATATGACACGCACCTTGGGGTAACTCTATTCTTTAATTCAGAGCTTGTTTATGATTCTTATTCGCTTCTTGATATGAGCATGCTTAGTATGGTCGAACTTATTGTATGATGGAATAGCGAGCAAAGCATAAAGAGTTTCTATTTCCAAAAGGGTCCTATAAGGATTGATGCCCTTAACTTTCATAGACGGTCTCGGATTGTTTTGAAACGTTCGCAGAGGTTTTTATAATGAATAACGTCCATAACTTTCATATGCTAACTCGGATTGCTTTGAAACGTTCATAAAGGTTTCTGTAATGAATAACGTCCATAACTTTCTTATGCTAACTCGGATTGACTCGAAACGTGTTTATGATCCTTTAAGTGTTGATTAGTATACTTACCTATTGAGTCCTAAAAACTGATTTATATGCATACGGTTTTACTAATGATTTCGAGAAAATTAGTTTTATACTAAAGGAAACATAAAGTTAGACTTTCAAAACCACTCCGAAGGGGGGTGCGAGATTTTACTATTTAGACTTTCAAAACCACTCCGAAGGGGGTGCGAGATTTTACTATTTAGACTTTCAAAACCACTCCGAAGGGGGTGCGAGATTTACTATTTAGACTTTCAAAACCAGCCCGAAGGGGCCATTATTATTATTAAGCCGGAAGCGGCTGCCCGAAGGGGCCATCATCATTATTAAGCCGGAAGCGGCTGCCCGAAGGGGCCATCATCATTATTAAGCCGGAAGCGGCTGCCCGAAGGGGCCATCATCATTATTAATCCGGAAGCGGCTGCCCGAAGGGGCCATCATCATTATTAAGCCGGAAGCGGCTGCCCGAAGGGGCCATCATCATTATTAAGCCGGAAGCGGCTGCCCGAAGGGGCCATCATTACTATGCCGGAAGCGGCCGTCCGAAAGGACTATTTTGTTAACATGTCGGAAGCAGCATGTGTGTTAGATTGCATCATTTACTTAAAGAATGTGTGTTAGATTGCATTATTTACTTAAAGATTGTTTTGAGACCTCGTGTATACATTTATGTTTCTTCCAGCGAAGGCTGCAGGTATTGAGTTTGATTGTGATTTCTTCTCTCCTAAATCAAGTTATGGTTATGATTTGTTACCACCTTACATACTCAGTACATTTTCCGTACTGACGTCCTTTTGCCTGAGGACGCTGCGTTCATGCCCGCAGCCCCAGATTGTTTGGCAGGTTGAGTATACAACTAGGATGCTCTGACATCTGCTGGGATTGGCAAGTTCCACCTCATCCTGGAGCTGTGCTGAGTCATGTCTAGATATGCGTGATTATGGGTATGTTGGGGCCCTGTTCTGACTCATAATGTTCAGTTCACTTCTTAGAGACTTCTGCAGACAGTGTCCTATGGTATGTTTGTCGAGATGTCGACAAAACGATGTCAGGCGAATCATTTGTAGATTTTAAAAGAGTATGTATTTTAGACGATTTCAATTGGTTTAAAGTACTTAATTGATTGAAAGCTTTCATAATCATTATAAAGATAATGCTCTCTATTTGGAAAAGTTTCATGTTTTAAAAGTTTTTGAAATGACAGGTTTTGATAGAGCGAATGTCTAAGGGTTCGCTCGACTCTGATGAGAGTCGGGTGCCCGTCATGCCCTACCATTGCTAGGGTGTGACATTAAAGTCCAAGAAAAACTTCTTGAGTCATATATAAGGAAACCCAACCTGGAGACTAGAGATCCTATAACCAGGTTCAATGGGAAAAACTAATCATATGATGACTTGTTGTGAAATGCACTATTTTTATTATTCCCACCCTATGGTGTGAGTGCATTTTTCTGTGATGATTTGTGGAGGTTGAGTCTATGAACTCTTAATGAAAATTTGTAGTTCTTATGAGTGGGGTGTTAAAGTTACAGGAGCATCCTTGACAAAATTTCACCTATGTGAGTGTAGAAGTAGGTCGCTTCCTATGAGAATTCGGCTTATTCTCAAAAGCACTCATGAAAATCTGAATAGCACAGGGCCATAATGTGTTGTCTATTCAAGCTTATGTCAGCACCTTGATTATTATGTGTAAGCAGTTATACTTTATTTTCCTTAAGTAGTCATAGTTCAATGCGGAGCACACTACTGATTCTGAAGTGGAGATCGTTGTTTTACTAAGTGAAGGTCCAATGCAGAGCACACCTTCATTATGCATATTAGTCTCCCTTCAACTAAATTTGTGAACTATCTTATTTTAATATTAAAATGAGTGGGAAATTGTTGGTAATTTTGAGCATTTTAATATTATAAATACTATATTTAAGTGACTCATATTAAAAGTACCACAATTTGGTGCATTTTTCCATTTCATTACTCATTTGAGTTAGTGGATGAATGTGACATAATTTCTCTTGTAACTCTCATAACCTTCAACTCTTTACTACTCCACATTCTCACAAATTCAATACCCCACTAATCCACTTTTTCTCCTATTCATTCTAAGGATGAATTCTTTACCTATAAATAGAAGTCATTCTTACTTTGTGGAGAGTAGAAAAATAATGTATTGTGTGAAGTGTGGGAAATACTATAGTGTGTAGTGAGGTTGGAGTAGTGAGAGAGAGAGAGAGTTGAGACAAAGAAAATATTCTAAGTCTCCAACTTATTCACTATTGAAAAGAAAGTAATTTTATGTTGGAGTGTTCTTATTGGTGGAGGTTTGGACTCTTCAACTAGTCCGGAGTTGGTTGAGTCACACGAGGTTGACGGGTTGTTGTATCCTGAAGGGGACAAGTCAAAGTATTACTGTTAGACCGGTGAAGATTATACCGCCATGAGCTTGAATCTCCTTCAAAACATCGAGATATCCGCGCCTCAGCCTAAATATTTATTTATTCATTTTTGTTCATTTTACTGTAATTTTCAGCTGTAATAATTTGTGGTATAATCACCAGCATCATTAGTTTCTAATTAAGTGTCTCTCCCTTTATATTCTAAAAAATCAGATTTTGAGTCAGGGTCGATCCTCCAACTCCTTAGTTAAAAATAAACATACTTACCAGCCAACCAAGCATCTTTTTTACACACGTCATTTCATGTGTTTAACAGGTTCAACCCAAAACTTGACATCAAGCATCTCTTATGCAATTTATATTTCTAGGAAAGTTGTAGTAATTTAAGTGAGTTATGTTTTATTAATATGATTTGAATTATTTTTTCATTAGTTAACAATTTGTTCACTTATTTAAATATTGACAACGCTTACGAAAAATACTACGTACGTCACTGCTTATCCCTACCGTTATGGGTAGAGGGGTTGTTTCCGATAAACCCTCAGCTCAAAAGAAAAAATAAAATTGAAGCATGATATCAAGAAAAATACGATAAAAAACATGATAAAGGTAGTCGCATATTTTGTGTTTAGGGGAAATGGGAAACGCATCAAATTACTCGTATATTTTGTGTTTTGGGTCCTCTAAGATGAGGACAAATGTGCTCTTGGACACAAAAATTTTAACAACAACAAAAAGTCATAATAATTATGCATTGGAACTTCTCGTCTTAATAATAAGTTAAAATTGTTTTATTTCAGCATATAATTATAGTAAAAACATATAAAATGAGAAGTTTGAGCATCACCAAAGCTAAGGGAGTCCAGAGATCCATTCGAATCTCTGTCTCAAAAATTGATATACAATATGCTAAAAACAATTATTTTTTTTGTACGCACACATACTTAGTTCACAAGTTCAAATAATAATAAGTGTGACACTTGGTATTTTCTTAAAACATTTCTTTTATATTGTTCACTTCTTAATGACAACAGTATTTTAACATCGAAATGAATTGCTTGTAATGAGTTTCTTATATTGCAAAATAATTTTTATTTCTTAAAACCATATTTTTAATTATCCACATTTTTCTTGTCTTTCCTCTGATCCTTTATGTACGGAAATAGTTGAAAGAAAGAAAGCAGTTGAAAGCACTTTCGCCAATTTACCAACTGACAAAAAATGGAAACAGTTACCGCCAATTTCGCTTTTCCATTTTCTTCTTCTATTTTTCCATTTTCTTTCCTCAATTTCTCCGACCTCGTATGGCTGCTGCCTGTTTATCTTCTCATAATATAGGTAGTATACAGTACATAATCTGACCTCTTTCTGCTTTACTAATATTTTTCTCTATGGTGTAATTGGCTTTGTAATGAAAGAAGCTATCTTTTTCTCTTTACAGCTTGTTTGGATAGTTGTTACCTATTGTATTTTATTGTGTTGTTAGTTTAAATACAATGCTTGTTTTGATTGTTACTTAAATTCTATTGTGTCGTATCATTAGATCCATGGTTACTTAACGATGACGGGAAACGTTACAATCTATCCAAACGTTGTATTCATCAATACGAGATAATATTGATACAGATAATATTGATACATTATGAAACAATACGTAATAACCATCCAACAATTTTAATGTGCAAGAGATTCATTTTCTGAATTCATACTTATTTGGATACATTTCTCTTTATTTTATGTTGGGGATGATTATGTATATTGTTAATGTTAGCTGTGAGCTTTGTTACATTGAAAAAATTAAGGTTAGAGATTGCTCTTTGACTGTATCAGAAATGGGAATCTTTTAATAAAAGTAAGCTGTTAGAGTGAAAAGATAAGATTTTTCATTCACCACACTCAAGACATTCTCTGGTGGATTCCTTTTCTGTTAAAATAAAATGGATGGTGTAGAGTAGGTTTTTGACAATTATTGTTCCTATTTATCTTTCTCCCGCATTTGGTATGTGCCCACAAGCCACCTTTTTTCTTGAGAAGGATTGTTTTTATTTTTTTGATGCATGGGTTGGAATGGTGGAAGGAAAATGATAAATTTACTTTCATGTTTTGTTGAGAAACTGCGGGTATGGCTCTGTATTGGGAGTTTAACCAAAATCGGGTTATACAAACCTCTCCACAGAGAACCTTCGAGAGGTGCCTTTTGAAAGAGTCCTATGAGAGTAAAGTAGTTAACCAAACACAAGTAACACGTTCAGTTTGGGATACGGTCAGTTCAGTCAGAGGGTTGCTCTCCCATCCACACTTGGATGTATGGCGTTTACTCTGTCTATGAGTATTGATTTTTTTCATCCAATTCTTCTGACAGATCTCCCACTTTGAGATGAAGAACATGTTGGAGGTATGGGATGGCTGTTTTAGGCTGCCAAATGGAATGAAAATAGATGCCTGTCAATGTACCTATCACTTCATTACCAAGGTTGGATTTTTGTAATATAGGAAGGAATACTAATTTAATTTGTCAAATGAGATGAGGAAATTCTTGCGGCGAATAATTGTTGTTCTGTTGTTCAGAGTTAGCTGGAAGAAACTCTTTGTTATAGGCACTATATTAACAGTGTTTAGGGTTGTAATCCAAATTTCTAGCCTCCCTAATCCTTTAACTGAATGGATTATCTCTCCACCCTTGGATGTTTCATCTTACCAACGCCTAAATCATGGAAAGAATTCGAGGGAACTTTCAGTGACATCAGATAACCAGTTGAAAATGAGTGAGCATTTGCCCACAGTTGTTGCGCTCAACTCTACAGCCAGAACGAACCGGTCAATTCGAGTTATGGAAAGACGAGAAAGACTTCTGAGGCGTAAGAGACGTAGGAAGCATGCACGGCTAGTAGAAAAGCTTATTTATCCGCCTCCACCTGCTGTGCCCGATCACTTGCAGGTAAGTCTGATATTGTGCTTATAAGCGATTATTAAGTTCATATTTGTTTCTGGCTATCTTGTTCTTCACTAATGCAGTTATTTTCAGAGATTTATAGCATCTTTGGAACCAAATGAGGCACTTGCATATGCTAAAAGTGAGATTGAGAAAGCTCCTTTAGTCACCGATGATCCAGACTTGTATGCTCCTCTATTTAGGAATATTTCCATCTTTAAGAGGTATGATGAGTTATAGTTGCTTGCTAAAATAGCTCTTTGTCTGATACAATGTTACTCAGTGGTTGTGTTCTGCTTTTGTTATCGTATGTAACTATGTCCTATGACACTTTAATATTCATGAAAGATTATGTAATTATATACATAGGCCTCCAAATGCACCAACCCCTTGATGTAAACATAATGGATAAGGTGCTAAAACAGCACTAGGTAGACTTAAAACTACGTGGAGAGAAGTCATCTTAGAAGACGTACAATATATGTGCTTAGCATAGAAAATAGTAATATATAGGTGATACCAACTAGTTTGAGATTAAAGTTAGTTGGTTTTGGCACACTTACATTAGGTATAGTTTTTGATAGGAGACTTCTTAAGTTTTGACAGAGATTATATGAGCAGATGGAATCTATTGCTTTAGAGAATCCCTAATTTATATTAAAAGACGAACTATCGAGTAGTGGATCGAGATGGGACCAAATGTGTAAACCCTGATGGTGCAGGGCAATGTATCTTTGATGTACACCTGCTGGAAAGTCGAAACAAGAAAAGTATCATCGTATTATCCTGAGATTTCATAGAAGCACAGCTTCTATAGTGAAGATGAACAAAAAGAAAGAAAACACTTGCAGTCTAGGTAAAGTTCACAGTGCTTACATGTTGGGGTTGAGGGGAAATCCATCTGCTATAGATTCTATTAAATTTCACGTTTCGCTTTGTGTTGATTGATTAGTAGTTACCTTTATTGCTCACCGTGCTTGTCTATCTGTGGTGAAACAAAGCAGAAATGCTTTCTTTTCTAGGCTCCCATTGTCTAATAAATATTTTCAAAGATTTTGTATATCGTTGCATCTCTTTCATCATTATTCTTTTTGTTTGAACACAAATTTTGGTTGGCATTCCAGGAGTTACGAGTTGATGGAACTTCTACTCAAAGTTTACATTTACAAAGAAGGAGAACGACCTATTTTCCACGAACCTCATCTTATGGGAATTTATTCATCCGAAGGATGGTTCATGAAATTGATGGAGGACAACCGCTACTTTGTCACTGGGGACCCTGAAAAGGCTCACCTATTCTATCTGCCATATAGTTCACGTCAGTTGCAGATGGCAGTTTATGTGCCTAAGTCACATAATCTTAGGCCGTTGTCAATATTCCTGCGGGACTATGTCAACATGCTAGCTGCGAAGTATCCCTTCTGGAACCGCACACATGGAACAGATCACTTTCTAGTTGCTTGCCATGATTGGGTATGCATCATGATCTTTTTAAAAATATAGTCTTAGCTGAATTAGCTCAAGTTCTTTCATAGGCATACTTCTACATGAGCTCTGTAATCTATTGTTTATTCTAGGTAGTCGGACTTATCTTAATGAAATCTGGTATTTATTCGTGCAAAAGCATGTTACTCCCTCCGTCCCAATATATATGAGGGTGTTTGACTGGGCACGGAGTTAAAGAGAAAAAGGAAGACTTTTAAAACTTGTGGTCTAGAATAAGCCATAGAAATTTATGTGACTATAAATCATTTCATTAAGAGAATAGGAAGATTGAAGTGTAGTTGTTTCAAAATATGAAAAGACATCATTTTTTGGACCGATTAAAAAAGGAGGAGTGTCACATAAATTGGGACGGAGGGAGTATTATAAAGATAAAAGCAGTCTCAAAATTTAACAGGATTTCCTGGAAGTAGAACGGGTGCATCTATAAGAATGCTCCCAGAGATTTGTAATAACCCAAAGTTTAAGCTCTTAGATGAGGTGGTCACACACTTCAACATGGTATCAGATCCAGGCCCATCCCAATTCACACTACCGGTGTTGGCTCCCATTCTATATCTTCAACATGAATTTTACTGACATGGATTTGATAGTATCCTATAATTTTCTTACAACCATGTGGATTACCAATTCTTACAGGGGCCTTACATTTTAAAGGATCATGAGGAGCTAATTAGAAACACTATAAAAGCTCTCTGCAATGCAGATATATCTGAAGGAATATTTAAAGCTGGGAAGGATGTTTCCCTTCCAGAGACCGCCATAAGGAATGTCGGTAAGCCTCTTTATAATGTTGGTGGAAAAAGAGTGTCACAACGCCCGATCCTCGCCTTTTTTGCTGGAAATATGCACGGGCCAGTCCGTCCCAAACTTCTCAAGTACTGGAGTGACAGAGATGAAGAAATGAGGATTTACGGGCCTCTACCTAATAGAGTCTCAAGAAAAATGTCTTATCCTGAACACATGAAATCAAGCAAGTATTGCCTTTGTCCAATGGGCTTTGAAGTTAACAGCCCGAGGATCGTCGAGGCAATATACTACGAATGTGTGCCGGTGATCATTGCTGATAATCTTGCCCTCCCATTTGACGAAGTGCTCGATTGGAGTGCTTTTTCTTTAATTGTTGCTGAGAAAGATATTCCTAAGCTGAAGGAGATTTTATTAAGTATACCTCTAAGACGTTATCAGGTCATGCAAAATAATGTCAAGAGGCTGCAGAAGCATTTCCATTGGAACTCAATACCGACTAGATACGATCTTTTCCATATGATTTTGCATTCCATTTGGTCTAGCAGGCTCAACCAGTTTCAAGAATCACAGATATCATAATCCCTCTTGATATGAATGCTTTCAACTTGCCCAGCTACTCGGGTGAACAGCAACATGAACCATATTTAAGGGTCTCTTTTTTACGCTTATAGGCCGAAATTTTAAGAACTGCTGGTGACTAATTGTCTTCACTTGGGCACTCTTGAAATGATATGAGGTACTTACTGATAGATTTTGCCACTTCACTAGAAAGAATACAAACGAACATAGCGTTATTGATAAACCCAATTTCTCTTTGATGGCATAGGTTTCATCGATTGGTCATTCTCTCCATTTGTGGCTTTTCCGATTTCGGTCTCTGCTGCTACTCAGGCATTACTCAATAGAGATGCAAGGCTGACAGGTCCCAAACCAAATGCACATGCACACTACAGCAGAAGGGGAAAAGATATTTGGAAGTTTAAGACTCTTTCAGGTCTTCAGCATTTCACAGCTTTTCCCTATCTTCACAAGTTCTTTCCACTCTCAGTTCAATTTTCGCGCAGTATAAACCAGAAGATGCTCTCAGAAATGAGTTATCGTATGCTGAATATGTTCTCAGATATGAAGTGGAAGTTCAACAGTTGATCTTTTGTGTCTATCACAGTAATAATGTAGAGAATAGTCATCTTGTTGGTAGCTGTATTAAACACAATGTCAAGTATTCATGTATACGAGGGAGAGAATTTCCCATCTACTTTTCTGATGTGTATATATGTACAGTGTATTCAGTAATTACAAGGACACATGTGATTATTACCACGTTTCTGCCCTGTGTTTATTGTGTGAGGTGTGCTTCACCTTCCGGGATGCGATTTCCTTTTAAGAGTTGACTGGTGCAGTATATTCACCCGTTACTTAGCTTTTTTCCTTCTGTTGGAAAATTTTAGAGTTGGAACGAGGAAGAACATTTAATCAACAAACAAGACAGAATAGTTAACGATAGAAGAAGAGATATGTATAATTTTGGATATGAAAAAACAATGCAAGGCACGCTCGGGAAGGCGCTGACTTCATAGTAGATTTCTGTCGCTACTCATGTGCAAATAACAAAGTAGCATCCTACTTGGAAGCAACAAATTGACGTCCTACTCTCAAGGTACGAAGAACCACCCAGTAATCTTCTAATACGCATACAAATAGAAGTTCCCAAAAACCCTTAAATCTCTCAATTGATTTAGCAGGAATCCAAGTATTGAATAAAACACTCTTGAAGGCGGTGAAAACATGACGAACCAAAAGAGAACTCGTAGAAATACGGGATCTGATTTTTGGGTTGGTGGGATAGGTACTTATAAAGATTCAACAAGGTAGCTAACAGACCTTTCAAGAATGGATGTACTCTTAAAGATTGGATGACACATTTTCACAAAGAATAAATATATCCTTCAAAGAATGAACAACACTCTTTCACAACACTCTTTCACGCCTTGTCGAAAAGGCAAATTTGAATTTCGAATCACTTCTATTTAAATCTCTTGATGTACTTGAAGCAAATAGAATCAATATTAGATTTCATATATTCAATTAAACCATTACTTTCGGCTCAAACTACACATGCATACGTGTGCAAAAAAGGAAATATATATACATAAAATAAGTTCATATAGACACTGAATTCGCTCTGTTAATTGCCTAATGTTTGTACTTTATTCACATCGGGGCAATGTTTACCAGAAATGCATAATACCAAGAATGGGGCAAGTAGACAAACGATGCATGCAAAGAGGTGGATTCCCCAAGCGCGCTAGTGACGAAACTTTTCTGATGAGTTCTAAGCTCCTGGTGTTTAGCCATAAAACAACAAAAGCAGTAATAATCCCATTCAAAATGCAGGCTTTGTGGTTCCTACGAGACACGGCTCTTGACAGTTTGTGGTGCACAAGACTTCATCAAGGCACAAGAAAGCTTATTGTTTCAGCTAGGAACAAGAACAATATCTAACTGAAAGCTGCAAACAAGGTTGTTATATTACTTCTCCATGTTGCACAACATAGCCCATTTACAAACAAAACAAAAACAAAACCTTGCACGACGGCAGATTTTCTTTCCTTTCTTTTTGCTCTCTCTCTCGAGTATTTCTGTTCTTTTTTCATTCACTCCTAGACCTATCATCATGTTCTTCATTCTGTTATGTTGCTTTATCTCCCATGTACACATTACCCAACTCTGCAAAAAGCTCTCCTAAGTAGACTGAAAGCAGCAACGAGAAGCAACACCACTACCACCTTCTTTGATGCTAAGACCCTGAGATTCACCCTGAAGCCATGCTCTCTCATGAACCTCAAACCAGCCCCACGTAACACAAGAAGAAAGGAAATGAAAGAGCACAACACAACTTTAATAGTTTCCATGGGTCCACTTACACTCCTTGCATCACTGGACAAGTCAACATATGACCAAGAAGGACTCTCTTGGCTGCTCTCGATTTGGCTCAGACCAAGACTCTCGTTCAACCAGCCTGATAGCTTTACAAGCACCTTTGCCAGCCACCCAATTTCATCATCTGAGATGGGCCGCTTCATCCAATCACCCTTGTATTTAATATCGACCATTGCTCTGTTGCCAAAACTTCTAGGTTTAAAGATTTCATTCCGCAGGTGCTCATATTGTACCATCTCTGGCGTATTCATGGGCTGCAAAATAGGGCCACCAAATAACTGGCATAGCTCAGATTTCAGTCTGTCCAAACACTGGAGGTTTTGAGAAAGATTTTCTCCTCCAATCGATTGCAGTTCAGATTCGGCTCGCAATACAAACAGCTGAAAGACAGTGAGTTAGTAACACGGAGACACAAGTGCGCAACCTATGCAGAACAGATATCTAGAGTTGCAAATATTGATCACCTGAAGCAACTTTTGTCCACCATCTTCACCATCACTGAAGAGTCGTAAATCTTTGTTCCAGTTCTCGTGCAAAAAAGAACCATCAGCATCAGTCTCAGATAGGCCATCCTCCC
Source organism: Lycium barbarum (assembly GCF_019175385.1). Classification (NCBI taxonomy): domain Eukaryota; kingdom Viridiplantae; phylum Streptophyta; class Magnoliopsida; order Solanales; family Solanaceae; genus Lycium; species Lycium barbarum. Next base: position 9,264,274 of record NC_083340.1, read on the forward strand.
AGTCCTGACACAATCGGAAATGAATATAAGAATCAAAGAAGTGATACCAAGTGATGAATGTACTCAGACCACAACGTAGGCTCATGACTATTGGAGTTAGCATGGATAGCCATAAAATTAAGCCCAACTAGAAAGGTCACACGAGAAAGCATGTTCCTAATACTTTCTGGAAAATCTGATGAGCCCTGGGCATGAACAAGCTCATAAGACACTTGAATATATTACAAAGATTAGCCTAGAACACTTTCAATCAGAGACAGTTTCTGATATTTTCTGAAGGAAGACCATTCCTCAGCTACATGACCTAATTTAGGAAGACGATAATAGGTTTCGTAATGGTAAATGCAATAAACATAAATCACGCATCTCTTCATGAAAACAGAAACCAAATTTCAGGCCTTACAGAAATTAGTGCCCACCTTATATCCCTAAAATGGCTCAGAAATGTTGGTTGGAATGTACAAGTGAAGATCAGGGAAAATAAAGTTATCCATATCGTTTGTCTATTTTCCATCCATTATCTACACATCATACTGTAACCACTATTACTGTTGCAAGGGTCGTCATTTCTCCACTTCTGATACTTGCTGACAAGATACTTCTATAAGTCAAAAGAGAATACATTTCGCGTAATAAGCCCAAGAGGAAAGATCAAGTGAAGTGTGCCAACTGCTAACAATGCAATGATGCATTAAGGAAGACTGGTAAGACGTGATATTACAATACCTGTAATTGCTCACGGATAGCAGGAACATATCTATGCAAAGCATTAAGCATTGATTTAGATGATCCAGTTGGTTTCGAATGAAATACAATATCCACATTTTTTATGAGGTCCATCAGTTCCGTAGATGAGGTTAATACTGTTATCACCTGCACAATAAAGCATAGTTTCAGAAGTGACAAGGAGAATGAAAGTAAAATAAGAGCATGAATACCTAACTAATATAATAGTCAATCAAGATAAAGACATGCAATGAACCCAGATTTCAACTGAACACTGGGGAGTAACAACATGTGCTCCTTATCAAAAAAAAAAATATGCTCTGAGACGCATATAATTACAGGACCTGGCTCGAAATAATTTTGACCAACAGCTCCTGGGTAGATATTCCAGTCTGTTGACAATTTCTTTCAAAATATTAGCAAAATTGAGATGACAGCCACAACTCACAGCTCCTATGCCATTAAATCTTACAATTCAACATTCAAGTGGACCGTGATTCATGGTTCTAGCAAGGCAACTAAGACATTTTCTTCTTTCCTCTTAACACCATGCAAGTTATTACGTCAAGCTCTTCAAACGACTCATTGCAAAATATTTCTTTCATCAAATACGGCAGGCATCTACGCCAATCTGTATGTTTCATTTTTTCTCCAATTAATCATCTATCTCAGTGCTGGGAACATTTATAGTTCAGTTATAAGAAATGTAGCTAGATATGCAGTTGTGGATCCCAGACCCTCTAGGATATAACTGTGGGCAAAAACACTTCCAATTAACAAAAAGAAGGTTAAATAAGTATCTCCAACAACTGCCTCAATAGTCAAAATGAAAATCCACAGTATCTGTTGAAACTGGAACAACCAGACTCATATTATCTGGTGCAGCTTTCAGTTAGCTAGTTGAAAGTTAAAGAAGTCATATCAAGGCAACTGATGACAAAACATGTCAAACTAAGACCGTACACATAACTGGCAGTACATGTCATGCATTCAGTCACTCGTTATTGCAACAAACACCAAAGTAATGTGCATCAGAAGCTTCTGTACAATCACAAAAGGGAAGATCTGAAAATGGAACAGACCTTTGAAACCATCTTGACTATCACTTCCGGATCTGTGTGAAGAAACTTGTGGGCAAAACCAATAAAATGCATGACCAGAGAGCTGTAGTATAGGTAGTTAGCTAATACAAAAACTTGCCAAGAAGAGGTATAGCCACGTGGCATTGACGGGGTAACCTCCTTTAGTGTACTTTTATTAGACTTCGCTAAATCTGCATCAAGTTCCGCAAATTCTTCCATACAAATAGTCCAGGGCTCCAGGTAACTAACCCACAAGGTGAACACCTGTGATGCATTTTTAATAGAACTTTCCACTGGACAATACAGGAATGTCCTCAATATAAATCTGTACAATGGCCTCTGGATCCACGAGTTCCAAGAGTTACCAGAATCCATAACAGGAACAGCATTTCTTGACTGAGCAGCATTCAATGTCCCCCCAACCTTCCACCTAGGACTTTCAGTGTAGTCAACCTGGTCAGTTCCATCAGTTGGTGCAATTAAACTCAGATTCAGATACTTGACAAACACATTTACTACTTCACCTAATCCTGAAGTAGGAGGAGTCTCACCCAGTACTGAACGAAAAGGGAATGACACACCAAATGATTTGCACAAAATCACAGGCAATGGTGAGAAATCATTATCAACTAACCAAAAATGTATCAGACTATTGACCAAGAACTCTGCTTTTTCAACAACTGGAGTGTCATAGGCAAAAGAGTACTGAAGCAGTGAGCTCCTATATGGTTGATGTGCCTTTACGTCACCTACAGGCACATATGCACGGAGATATGCATACAAGAGACGCATATACAAATTTCCCTCATTCTTCTGCTCCGCCCCACGTTTGGTGCTCGACAAACCTGGAATCGAATAAGCCCAATTCTCCAGTCTAAACCTTTTGCTTCTCCTAACTCTTACAGTTTGAGGGCCCTCACTATTCCCTCGACAAACAGGGTAATAGATAAACCAGAACATGTAATATTCAAACACATTCAACTGAACCTGAAATGAAGAACCTTTAACTGAGTCCTCCTTCAACCTATTTTTGAACAACGGGCACAAGTCAGATAAAACCCGTGAATCTCTCTCGTTTTGAAGCATATAACGTACCCACTCGGGTAACCTTTCTACAGGAAATACATATTTAACCAGAGACAACCCATCCGCAGCCACAATAGAAGATAGCAACACCCCAGTGGGCGATAATAAGTTGAAAATTCTACCTGTAAACAACAACATTTGTTACGAAAGGAATAAAAATAATGAAAAACACTGCAAAACGTAAAGAAATAGTAAGAAGTTTCTGGAAATCAGAGGAGGATTATCAATTCACTTTGGAAATGTATAATTTACTATGGCCACCAAAAAGTGGCGCATGAAACTAAACTAATAGCTGAAAATTCTACCTGCAAACCACAACTTATGGGATGACAGAAAATAACGACTAAATCACTGCAAAACGTAAAGAATTATAAGAAAACTCCGAAATGCGAAGAGGTTTTATAATTAGCTTTCTAGATGAATAATTCAAGATAATCACCAAAAAATGATCTGTCTGCAATTCATAACAATGTAATGATAAATATACAAACAGTTAAAATAACATCATTGAAAAACAAGAGATTATAAGAAATTATTCCTTCTTCGTAATGAGTAATCTAAAAAAACAGAAGTAAATGTTGGATGTCGCATGTCTTAGTGGTATAGTTTTCTAGAATAATTTGTTGTTTAGTCACAGGAGGAGTCTAATAGTTCATTTAGTAGAATATTTAGTTAAACTTAGTTTTAGTAAGAGTCTAATACTTCAGTTGCAGGAGGAGTCTACTGCTTTGTTTATGTGCCTATAAAAAGGCTTATGATTAATAAAATTTAGAGTAAATGATCAAAAACACACCTGAATTACCACTTTTTCATGAGTTTTCCGGCCTGAACTATCAGGTGTGTGAGTTTCATACCTGAACTATCAATAACTATTTATCAAAACACACCTCAACTATCAGTTGTTCACTTTTTCGTTCATGTAGGAAAAGATAGTTGAGTTGTGTTTTGATAAATAGTTGATATAAGTTCAGGTAGGAAACTCACACACCTGATAGTTCAACCTGATAATTCTCAGGTGTGTTTTTGACCATCATTTATATGAGACAGGTTTTCATTCATATTATCTGCCTTGTTAATCATAACAGTAAAGACAAAATAATCAGCTCAGAAATGGAAAATCGTACCTGCGAGCTGAGAATCATTAGATAAAGCGGCGATATCTATCCATCCAGACTTAACAACAGCTGAAGAAGAAGAAGATTCATCGAACCCAAATATTTTACAAATTAGGGTTGGAAAAGTGATGGAGAAGAACCATCGAGTCTGGTCAGCTGTATGTTTATGTAGAAACGACTCAACGGCGTCGCACGCGGCGACGATCTGCGGCGGAGATGAGGCGGCGAGGATGGTGGCGGCGATATCGGAGGATTTGGACTGTGTGTCCGTTGCGTATGACCGGGAAATCATTTTCGCATGACAATGTGAAAGGTAAGGGTTTAGTTAAGGGTTTTTAAACGGGGCTGTCAGGGGTGCAAATGGCGGGTTTTATATGGGAGAGGAAGAAGGATGGATTTGGGTAAAAAATATTCTGGAAACCCCTGGGTCTTAGTAGGCGTTTGGCCATAATATTTGGGGGTGAAATAAAAAAAAATTGATTTCAAACTTGCGTTGTTTATGAAATGCGAATAAATTTTCAATTTTAATTTCAAATTATGGTTTAAAATTCAAGTAAGAATTTCAAATTTCAAGTCGTAACTTTAATTTAAAAAAAAAAAAACCTTCGTTTTATATTTTGCAAAGACAAATTCATGCTCGACGTGAAGAAATTGTATGTACCAGGTGAAATGACTATACTCAAGAATAGTTACTACTATTACTGTTGATTTTTTGGACCAATGAACCTTTGTAAAATTATGTGTTTGAAAGTTTTTTGTACTAATATGTAACAACAAACATTTATTTATAAAAGGAATATGAAGATACTCTCTCCATCTTAAAAAAATTATCTTCTTTTGACTTGGCACAAAGTTTAAGAAATAAAGGAAGGCTTTTGAAATGTGTGGTCCAAAACAAGCCTTAGATATTTGTGTGGCTGTAAATCATATCATAAAGTTAAATTGTTTCTAAATATCGAAATGAGATAATTTTTTTGAGACAGACTAAAAAGAAAAGGAGAACAATCTTTTTGGACAGAAAGAGTATGTGGTTTTTTAATGCAGCGACTTATGATTTTGATACCCTGTTTTATGAATTATAATTTTTTTTGGTAAGATTGCATGGAGTTAGGAGATTGTACAAATTATTAATTTTCATATTTCTGAAAAAAATATAATTTAAAAAATTTAAATTACATGACGCAGAAAAATTTCATCTTTCAATCACAATGTGAAATTACGTACAAACGGCCCTTAGTACGTGGCGTTTTGGTTCCTGCTTCATTGTGATTTTCTTTTCGGGTCCCACTATAGGTTTTCTTTTTTTTGTGTGGGTCCCATTATAGGTTTGAAAATATTGACTTTGAATGCTAAATTGACCATTGTGTGTTTGGAATTCGTATGACATTTTCTTTGTCAATGAGATAGAGAAATTTGAACTTTGTAATGTACGTACGCGTTTGGATAATATTTGGTCGAGTTAAAATTAATATTTAAAAATTAGATTTTGTTTGGACATCTAATTTAATTGAAAAAAGGTTTGTGAAAGAAGCACAAAATATTATTTCACTTGAGATATTTACAATATGAGGATTAAAATAATATGAAATAAAATTTGATAGTCGAACAGACAAGGTCACTAAGTATTTTGTAATACTTTATTGAACAAAACTGATTTCGAAAAAAAAATCAAAATTAGTGTATAAGGACTATGCTTTGCTTTCGCTTTACGTTCCTTGTATAGTGTTTTAGGCTATTGATGTAACACTTCATACTGTAGCATTAGGATGTGTAAGATGTATATTTTTAATATGGTATATATTCTCTTTTAAATGAGATTTTAATTTTTAAAAAATGAGATATTTTCTCATAAGAAAAAGCACTTTTTTCCGATTTGAGAATTAATTGTACAGAAATTTGTACTCTTGAGATTAGAATGAGATAAATGTTTTAATCTTTATGAAATATTAGTATATGTTTTAATTTTATACTTATGATATATTAATAATATGAGTGGAATTTTATAAGTGGTTAGTTAAGAAAATATATTTTGATATCATATTAAAGTCTTGCATGTATAGTTTAGTATTAGTTATATAGAGTTGATGTATATGTGGCATAAATATAGTACTCCCACCGCCACTATGGCCAAGTGGGAGATTAACATTAAAAATTCTCTCTTAAAATATATTATGTTGGACAATTTGTTTTTTGGGGAAAGGGACGTTCGAGCAACTTCTTCACTTGGACAATTACTTCTTTCACCTTGGAATTTCCTTGTAAAACTATGGGGGTTCATACCTTCAATTGAGAATTAATTTTTGATTACTAAAACGTTGGCAGTAACGTAACGTTACAATTACTTCTTTCACCTTGGAATTTCCTTGTAAAACTATGGGAGTTCATACCTTCAATTGAGAATTAATTTTTGATTACTAAAACGTTGGCAGTAACGTATCGTTCCAGAATTCTGCAACTTTACTTCACACTTAGTGCCTGTTTCGAAAGCCACCCCGGTAATTGTAATGGGGTGTAATTATACGGTTTGCCCTGTTTGTTTGATCCAGTAATTATACAGTTAGGTGAGAATTAGGTGTAATTATACTCTCCAATTCTCAAGGGGGTTGAGAATTGAGTGTAATTTACACCCTATAATTACAGAATTACTTTTTAGTTTGTTTCCTTTTTGTTTATTTTAATTAATTTATTTTCTATTTCTATTATTTTTAATTTCTTTTGATTTTTAATATATTTTTTATTTCTATTATTTTTATTTCTTTTTTATTTCTATTATTTTTATTTCTTTTTTATTTTTTCAAATGTATTTTTTTTATATTATTTATTTTTCATTTCATTTCTTCTATTCCCAACCTTTACTTCTTGTGGTTTCATGTAATTGCTCGTATTTTTATTTTTTTATTTTATTCATTTAGCATAACCGTGTTACTATTCTAATTTTTGAAACTACACCTCTTAATATTGGAAAGAACGGGTCATTAACAAACTTGGCATATAACAAGTGATATTATTAAAGTAGAATTTCATTGTGAATGAGGTTATAGACTTATATTTTCCTTTTCTTTTGAATTATTTACTTAAGTTACGTTGAAACTTACGTATGTAATGTTGGAATTTGACATAAGAGTATTATGCTAAACTTTTTCTTTTGGATTTTGAATTTAGGTTATATTTTCAATTTCAAGTTATTTGCTTTCACATTGCATGTTGTTTATTTTTCACTTACATTTGATGAATTTTTTTTATCAAACATTTGAATAATGTTATGGCATTATATTTATAAATATTATTTTTTTGTCAAACATCCAATCCATGGCGTTCTCACAAAAAAAGGCTTCTTTTAAGTTTTATAATTAATTAAAATTAAATATTATTAATTTGAAAAATATATATCAATTATTTTTTACAATATTAGTTACAAATATATGATTATTGATTAATATATTTTCAAGAAACGATGTGTTATTAAATAACTAATTTAATATCATTTATAAAGGAAAATATTTTTTAAATATTAATTTTAAAATTTTTGTAATTAAATTTTATTTTTAAATAAACTAATTGTGTAATTACACTTGTGCAACCAGACAACACGCTTGTAATTACACTGTAATTACGTTATGACAAACAAACAGGTCGTTGTAATTACAATACTGTGTAATTACTAGGCTGTGTAATTACTGCCCTAGTAATTATATCAATTCTAATTACCAGGTGGTTTTCCAAACAGGCCCTTAATCTCAAGAAAATCAAAGAGAATCTGGGTAGTCGCTTGTTCTTGTAGGCTCCGGGCAGAGCAGTCTGGTTCCAACACCGCGAGTAGAGGTTTGGAATTAAAGGTATGTAAGGCCTTTCCCTTCCTTTCTTTTGGCACGAATCCAACGAAACTAACGTAACACATGTCCCTCATAAAAAGGAACTCTATTCTAAATATAGGTAAGATTCATGTTCTTCCTTAATGTGTTACTTGGTCCATGCTACATAAGATCTATAGTATTTCATTTAGCTACACGTTGTTGTTGATGATGGATACATAACGTATTCGAAGGTTTACCGATCTTATGTCACTCCGAAAGATTCAGAATTATATATATATATGTGTGTGTGTGTGTGTGTGTGTGTGTGTTTTAAACCAATACATGCATGTCACGTGTTCTTAGTAGCATTCATAGTTTCAGGTTGCTTCTTTCCTACTCATCTTTACTTTATTGGCTTTTGCGTACATGTCATTGCCTTACATACTCTGTACATTTATCTGTACTGATGTACTTTGCTGGGACATTGCGTTTCGTGTCCGCAGGTTCAGATAGTCAGTCAGAAGGATCCTCTCGGTAAGCGGCTCCAGCTTAGTGTAAGGGACACACTCCACTCTTCCCGGAGTTGCTATAGAGGTCGGTATGCTAGGTAGGTGACTCTTGAGTATATGTACCTTCCATTACGGGGTATGGCGGGGCCCAGTGTTATAGCCCGCATTTCGAACGTTCTGAAAATTCGAGGTAATCGTGGGAAGTTAAGAAGGTGACTAGCTTTCAAGGTTATTTTAAATGCAAGTTGGTGGTGAATACTATTCATGAATATTATTAGTGTGGGAATATTGAGAAAAGACTAAGGGCAAAAAGGAAAATTTGCAAAAGGGCGTCATGGTAATTTTGTGGAAAGGCTAAGGGTAAAACGGGAATTCTACACAAAGTCTTAAGAATTCCATGGAATGGCCATGTGGCTGAATTTTTTTTTTTTTAAAAAAAAAAAGGGGAAAAGAAGATGACAAAATAAGTCATCTTTTGCTTAGAAAAAGAATTCAAGAAAAAGGGAGAAAAATCAAGAAAAATCTAGAGAGGGACATGTGCCCCTCACATGCCACTAATTATATATATATATATATATATATATATATATATATATATATATATATATATATATATATATATATATATATATATATATATGTATAAGTCTTGAAAGAAAAACAAGACAATTTACCATTTAGTTCTAGGAAATTTAAGATAAAGGGAGAGGAAAGAAAGAAAAAAAAAAGGGGCGGCAATAGGGGCTGGCCGAACCAGCCCCATAAGTTGATCACGGAAAATTCTTTCTTCATGTTTCTCCCACTAGTTGGAAGGCCCTCGTCGACGTGGAGTAGTCGTTGGAACAAGGGAAGTATTCGTTTCGCAAGAATAAAGTTCTAGCCGAGAAAGGGGACTAGTATTAAGGTAAGGTTACTCCTTATTTTTATATGTTAAAGATGATTGTGTATGTTGTGGAGTATGTGGAAATGAATGAAAGTTATGAAATATATGTGTGTGTTGAAGTGTGGCCGTGTGTATAGGTTGTGTTGTGTGTAAGTGATGAATTAAGTGTATGCAACATGATTATGTAGTGTTGTAATGTATGGAAAATGAATAAAAATCATGGAATGGGTGTATTGTGATGTTGGCCGTATGGTTCCCCTTTTTCGTAGTTGGGAAATGAAGTTTTAATAATTCAAGTTGAGATTATAATCGTATGGGCCGAATTGGAAGGAAATGTAGTCATGATATGGTTTCTTGAATTTATGAAATGAAGTTGTAAATGTATGTATTGTGACATAATGTGTGAACTTGGAAGGTAAGAATGTGTGGTGTTGTTCTCGGGTTTGGAGAAGAATTCGGGTATATTGGAGTGTTGGTTGGGTTGCTTGAAATATTGTGTGTGTTATACCCCGTATTTTTATACGTCAAATTATTCATAAGTGAATCGACTCAAGTTAAAAGACAGGATCATTCTCGGACACGGAATAGAAACCCTTAATTTTTAATTTCTAAATTAGAACCAATTGGTTGTAAATTTTATTTAGTGTAGAAATATTAATGGAGATTAGGGATTAATTAATTGTGATTAGATTATTAAGTGGACCCCACTACAATACATGGATAAATATAATTGGATCATGAAGGATGACATGTCATAGTTGGACACATGTCATCTTGGTTGGACATGTGTCAACATTAGGGATGCATATATAAGGCCATAAATGACTCATATTGCATTCATAATTCATTCACCAAAGTTGAGTTTAGTGAGAGAAGCTCTCAAACTTAAAGAGAGAGAGAGAGAGTCACGGCGACACTGTTCACGGCGCCACTATTCACGGCGGCGCACTGTTCACGGCCAGCCTTGTTAAAACAATTTTTTTTATTAAATCTCCAAGGTGATTTAAATGTCCCAAAGGAAGCAGCAAGTTAGGATTTAAATTGAAGAAAGAAGAGGCGGTGCAATTGGTGCAAGCGAGTGTAGAATTTGCTCCGATTAAATTAAGGTAAGATCTTCTCACTTTATGGTATAGTTGGATTAATGGTGTGGTAATGGAAAGATTAAAATCGTATGAAGTGGAATTGGAAGTAAGAAAATTGCATGATTAAGTGTTGGTGTTGAAATGGACAGAATTGAAGTTGTTTAAGTTAGAAATTGGTTTGATTGTGGTTGTTGTTATTATTATTGTGAATTATGTGTTAAAAGTAAAAGGTTATGTATATTGATGTTGAATTATAAATTGAGCCGTGTAAGGGGGATGTTTTGAGTAAGAATGATGAATTGATTTTAGTAGCATTATTGAGGGATTAAATGGTTAAATTTAAAGTTGTGTTGTTTTATGGACATGTTGTTATCCTTGCTGAATTGAAAGGATTGAGGGTATGATTATGTTCATATGATTATTGTTGTTGTTATCATGGATTATGTGATGAGAATGAAGGAATTTAATGGTTAGAGTTGGAGTTAAATTTGTTGTGGGTTGTTGTAGGGATTATAATGATAATAATGTGGTTTACTTGCATATGGATAGATGATGTAGTTGTGGTGTAGCTGCTGTAGTATTTCATTAAATTTTCTGAAAAGATTGCATGAAATAATGTATAAGTAGTGTATGTGGGCTGCTTGGTGTATTGTAGGTGTTCGGTAGAATTTCGAGCATCTTTATGTTATAGTTGGGGGTTGTTTTGGTATGTTGTTGTTCTTGTTGAATTAAAAAGAATTGAAGATATGATTGTGCATATATATTGTGGTTGGTATTTCTGTGTCAACAGGAGAGTAATTGGATATTCGGGATAGGCGAATATATAGGGGAGGTGCTGCCCGATTTTCGTCAAGTCTTTAGATAATAGAAAGCCTTAAAATGAAAATATGTGAACTAACGGATAAGTTCTATAAGGAATGGGATATGGAATTGTGAACCATAAAATGTAGTTACTAACGACAACGTTACTTTATATAAATAGGCTAAAAGAGCGACGAGGCGAAAAGGATTCGCGAATAAGCGCTAAAGGTATGTTAAGGCTATTCCTTCTTTCATTTTGGCATGATCCTTGTTGTTATTCATTCTATAAGTACTCCATATGATTCCATTCTTAGACGAGTATGGTCTAAATGTTTCTTGTGATGGTTTATTGATATTGTACTCCTATTATGTTCCGAAGGGAACACCCATAAGGTGCCAGTTGAGTTGTGTATATGATTTTACTAATGATTTCGAGGAAATTAGTTTTATACTAAAGGAAACATAAAGTTAGATTTTCAAAACGACTCCGAAGGGGGTGCGAGATTTTACTATTTAGATTTTCAAAACGACTCCGAAGGGGGTGCGAGGTTTTACTATTTCATTTCATTTACGACTTATGTTTACATTCCATGCCATTATTATTATTGAGCCGGAAGCGGCTGCCCGAAGGGGCCATTATTATTATTGAGCCGGAAGCGGCTGCCCGAAGGGGCCACCATTATTATTAAGCCGGAAGCAGCTGCCCGAAGGGGCCACCATTATTATGCCGGAAGCGGTCGTCCGAAGGGACTATTGTGATACTAGCCGGAAGCGGCTGTCCGAAGGGACCATTTTGTTAATATGTCGGAAGCGGCATGTGTGTTAGATTGCATTATTTACTTAAAGAATGTGTGTTAGATTGCATTATTTACTTAAAGATTGTTTTGGAGACTTCGTGTATATGTTTATGTTTCTTCCAGCGAAGGCTGCAGGTATTGAGTTAGATTGTGATTTCTTCTCTCCTAAATCAAATTATGATTATGATTTGTTACCACCTTACATACTCAGTACATTGTCCGTACTGACGTCCTTTTGCCTGGGGACGTTGCGTTCATGCCCGCAGCCCCAGATTGTTTGGCAGGTTAAGTATATAGCTAGGATGCTTGGACGTCAGCTGGGATTGGCAAGTTCCACCTCATTCTGGAGCTGTGCTGAGTCATGTATAGATATGTATGATTACGGGTATGTCAGGGCCCTGTCCTGACTCATAATGTTTATCTTATTTCTTAGAGACTTCTGCAGACAGTGTCCTGTGGTATGTTTGTCGAGATGTCGACAAAGTGATATCAGTTGAGTCATTTATGGATTTTAAAAAAGTATATATATTTTAGATTGGTCTAAAGTACTTATTGATTGAAAGTTTTCATAACCGTTATAGACATAATGATTTCTATTTGGAAAATTTTATGTTCTTAAAAGTTTTTTTTTTTTGAAATGATAGGTTTTAATAGAGCGAATGTCTAAGGGTTCGCTCGACTCTGATGAGAGTCGGGTGCCCGTCATGCCCTACCATTTTTAGGGTGTGACAGTGTGAATGGTTTAAAGGGTTTTGAATATTGTTTTGAATGGTTTCGGATTGGTAATTGAATGTATGAACGTTGATGTTGGTTTGAATGTAAGTAGTGGAATTGAATATGAGTTATGTTGTTGAATTGTGTAGGAGCGCTTAATGTTAGAATGTTTGTTGTCGTTGCTATTGATATTGTGGCCGGGTCAAATTCCCAGATTGTTGTTGTTGATTTGGAGCCGAGCCGTATTCTCGGGGTTGGTACATTTACAGGGGAGGTGCTGCCGAAATTCCGGCAGGATATAAGGGGATGTGCTTGAAGGGTTAAAGCGAGTATTTGATAATGAAACTAATGAATGAATGAACTCTCTTGCATGTAGACAAATGAGTTGGAGGCACAAGCGTAACTAGTTGGTCGCGGCGCAGGTATGTAAGGCTTACCCTTTTCTTTCTTTTGGCATGTCTTAGAGCCAAGTAAGGTGTGATATTGATATATTGGGGCTATTCCATTCTGTGATTCCGAGTCTGTTTATGATTTGTATGTCCTCCCTAGTTTAATTATCTAATAATCCTGATAGACGGATTCTGACTTAAGTATGCTGACATCCGTATTTTGACATAAATATTCTGATGTAAGTATATGGCATAAGCGTTCTGATATGAAAAGTTCTGATACAAATAAGTATTCTGAAGTAAGTATTCTGACATAAATACGCTGAGATAAGTATTCTGACATAATCCTTCTGATATAAGTAATCTGTTACGGATATTCGGATAGTACGTTAGATTAATTCATTGAGTCTTGGTTATGTGCATTTAGTTTCTCATTTTCTGCTCGTGCATAGAGTCTACTTCCTTCACCGAGTCCCGGGCCGGTTTATATCGTGTGCACGGTTCCCGAGTTCCTCGCCTGAGGGCCGGGCGCCGTATATGAATTCCGAAGTATGATGTGTTACGAAGTATGATGTGTTTGGTTCGCTGAACCGCCTATATGTATTTGTACATCCGGGTATTATGATGTGTGTCGGAGACAGGAGCAAATCTTCTGAAGTATGATGTGGTTGGCGCCGAGGGCAGGGCGGCGCCACGCTTTCCCCGGGTCCTGCAAAGGACTGGATACCGTTCTTGGCATGCATGGTCTGTGTTCAGTAAGTTGGTTCTGTTACTTTGTATATTGTACATACGATCTGTGTATCTGAGTCTGATTATGATCCCGTCTGTTATACTCCTGTACTTTTGGGTCTGATTCTGATTATGTCTGTTATATCTCCGTATTTTTTATTCTGATTGTGATTATATTTATTGTATTTCTTGCCTTACATACTCAGTACATATTCCGTACTGACCCCTCTTCTTCGGGGGCTGCGTTTCATGCCACGCAGGTACACTCAGTTGATCTGGAGAATTGGCTAGGAGATTCCAGCGGGATTGGCGAGCTCCACTTCCCATCGGAGTGTCGCCGAGTCAGAGTATACATATGTTGTGTTTTCTGAGTTGTATTAGAGACTTTGCAGACAGAGTTGTGGGTTCAGAGAGTCAGTCCGTAAGCAGCTGCATATGTCTACAGATTCTGTTTGGTCTGGTCTGAAATCTGTGTTCTAAGCGGCCCTGTTTGCTATGATGGCCTAAACGGCCTATATGTTCGTATATGTGTATATGTTCAGGCGATGTACATTCCGCCTGCCTTCTGGATCTGATACGATATGTCTGATATGTTTGATACACGTGGCCGCTTAAGACACTATCTGTTTACAATTTCTGTTATATGGTCTACTGTACGTTTCGTGTGATCAGATTCTGGAAATTTGGAAAGAGTATGTATGAAATCAGAGTCTGAGGGTTCGCTCGGCTCCGTATGTGGGGTCGGGTGCCCATCACACCCTAATAAGGTTAGGGTGTGACACCCAGTCCTGACCTTCTCACAGTCATGTTACTCCTAGAATCTTGTAGACATGTGTAGTTGTATGTGTGGCCTCGTCGGCCTTGTGTTCCCTAGTGTTTACTCCATGGTGGCCTTGTCGGCCCTGATATATGTATGTGTGTGTGTATCATGTTCTTGGGTTTTGCTGTTTGCTGGAGAGTATTCCCTTTTATCTGACTATCATATGACGGTCTTGTCGGCCCATGGCACGCTTTAGTTCATGAGTAGTATGTAATGAACGATGGTGCCCGGCAAGTAAGATCCGGGTGCCGGTCTCACCCCTCTAGTTGGGGTGTGACACTTAAAAATGTCAAATACGTGAATGGTTTCTTAAAGTTATCATCCACTTTTTATTTTGACACTTCAACTAAGATTCGTACATATTAAACATTCATTTTTAAATAATATTTCCGCACCATACAAATCTATGGCTTCTAAAAGAACAAATGTTGAAGGGATTCTACTTTTTAGTTCAAAATGCAATACGAGAAGACGAGATAAAGTGGTACAAAATGTGAAACAATATGTTTGTTTTGTATTTTTATCTATCATGTGATATATTTGGAAAAACACATATTTTGTAGTCTTTTAATGTTCTATGTGAGGATCGATTAAATACTATTTCGAAAAATTTTGTTTGAAATTTCATAATCTCCCCCGGAGCCTAAAGGTATAAAAATACACCGTATAAATTAAAAGGGAGTAGCCTAAAATTTATATACCAAAATGGGTATAACGTGGGCTGATCCACGTTATACCTCGAATTTTTATTTCACTGTCAGACAACAAAAAAATAATTATTATTTAAGGTATAATGTGGACTGATCCACGATCCACGTTATACAAAATTTTGTATAACGTGGATCAGTCCACGTTATACAAATATATTGTGCATGACTGACCCCACCAAAAATTCTAATGCCTTCTCCCAGATTAGTTGGACTAATAATTGCTTTGCAAAGCAACAACTTCAATGACATACAGAGGGCCTAGCTATTCATAGGATTTACAGAAATTGACAGATGAGAAATGAATGGACAATGCTGAGAAAATTATTAAAAACAAACCACAATAATAACTAAACCTCTATCTCAAATAAGTTTTGAGGGTCATTTAAATTCATCTTGGTAAAATATTTAAAAAATAAAAAGTACGAATTCTTTAATTTCTATATTTCTTATATATTAGCATAGGGGAACCTTGGCGTAACTGGTAAAGTTGCTGTCATGTGATCAGAAGATCACAGGTTCGAGCTGTGGAAACAGCCTCTTGCAGAAATGCAAGGTAAGGCTGCGTACAATAGACCCTTGTGGTCCGGCGCTTCCTCGGACCCCATACATAGCAGGAGCTTAGTGCACCGGACTGCCCTTTATTAGCATAAGGATCTTTAATAGGGCTAAAAGACTCTTGAAAAACATACTGCCTAAAATAAACATATTAACATACTAAAATAAAGTCTCAGCTAATAAATTGATATTATTAATATAAATCTTATACCCTATCTTTCACTAAGTTCACATTGATTTCAAGAGATGGAAGATCTTTAGAGACAACTTCTCTCCATGTGATCATTTTAAATTTTATCTAGTCTCCTTTTGAAGACTCTTTACTCCTTGTTTCCATACCTATATATGCACGTAAAAACGATGTTTGCACAGAACATGACTAGGAGCCCGTTTGGATTGGCTTATAGCTTAAAGCTGTTTGCAGCTTATAAGCTGAAAAAAATAAGTTGGGGTAATCCAACTTATTTTTTTTTAGCTTATAAGCTGTTTTCAGCTTATAAGCTGCTTTAGATAAACTAAGTTAAATGAGTCCAATTATTTTTTTGAGCTTATTTTAAGCATAAAATGACTTTAAGCTGGTCAGCCAAACACTCAAAAAAGCTGAAAACAGCTTATAAGCCAACTTATAAGCCAATCCAAACGGGCTCTAGATCATCTTAAGGCTCAAGCAACCTTATCTCATTTTATTCTTAAAGTTTGTGAAAACGTGTATATTGAACGGGTAGTATATGTCGTGAACGGCATTGGGAAGGAGAGTCCGGAACCAAAATGACTCAATAAATAATCAAGTGAACCAAAATACCCCAACAAAAAAAGAGTTACAAAACTACCTTTAGCGCAGTATTTTACTGCGCTAAAGTTTTTTTTTTTTTTTTTGCATAGTGCAGTAAAATACTGCGCTATAGCGAGCACTAAAAAAAAATTAGTTATGTAGGCTCAATACATCAAGGATACGTAGACGTTCAAATAAAACTTACTTCGGGCACCTTTTCAACCCCTAAAATGACGATCCGAACGTCTATGTATCCTTGATGTATTGAGCCTACATTATTGTAGGCAGAAAAAAAAATATCAGGTTCTATATAAAATATTGACGTTTCGGAGTCTTGACACACGACTAATCATTGGTCAAAGTATGAAAAAATACACTAAGTGTTGCAAAAAAAAAAGTTTACCAAATTTTTTTTTAGTGCTCGCTATAGCACAGTATTTTACTGCGCTATGCAAAAAAAATTAAAAAATTAAAAAATAATAATAAAAAAAAAATTCTTTAGCGCAGTAAAAGATAATTTTGTAATTTTTTTTTATTGGGGTATTTTGATTCACTTGATTTTTTATTGAGTCATTTTGGTTCCGGACTCCTGAGAAGGACGATACTGGTTGACTGAGATATATAAATGAATAGTGCATGCATCTGGTCGCAATTCACAAACTGTTTGACAGCTGATTTAAATGAGAAGCCAGCTTTTGGATCCTCATGTTTTTTCAACACGTGTGTGTATATCCATGACAACACTACAAAAATCAACAGCTTAAATAAAAATTTATTTAAGGTATAACGTGGACTGATCCAAGTTATACAAATAATTTTGTATTTTGTATAACGTGGATCAGTCCATATTTTACAACATATATTTGTATAACGTGAACTGATCCAAGTTATACAAAATTATTTGTATAACGTGGATCAGTCCATGTTATACCTTAAATATTTTTTTTTTATTGTCTGACAGTGAAATAAAAATTTGGGGTATAACGTGGATCAGCCCACGTTATACCCGTTTTGGTATATAAATTTTAAGCTACCCCTTTTGATTTATACCGTGTATTTTTATATCCTTTAGGCTCCGGACTCATCTTAATTATACCAACGCTCGGTTAATATGAATGCCCGTTTTGCATGGTTGACAATATATAGGACCGACCTTTTCACTAACGAAGGTCTCAAAACTGATTAAAGTCAAGTTTATCTAAGACTGACTTTATTTATGCTTATGGTATACAATGACATTTAAAAAATCGCTATCTTAGATGAGATTTTTATTAGGAATTAGGAACACTGACATTTTAAATCTAATACTAATCAAGTATTCTTGTGGTGTGAAAACTGATTAATTCAATCTTGTATATAATTTGTAATAAATAATGCACGTGCTCATGCGACGCCGGCGTCTATAAATAACGCCCTTATCAAAAATAAAAACAAAGATACTGGTCGTAACTTGTAACAAGCACTACATTGCAACAAACATTAGTTGGCCGGCAGAGTGTTTGTGTGTGTACACGGCGAAAACAATCCCAATACTCCAAGCTTATGTATTGTCAAAAGTTGTAGGTGAACAAAGATTGGTACTTTTCTAATTTAAGCATATGCTGATTGATTTACTGTTATCCTCCCACGCGGCAATTATTTCATTTTGTTAATAAAATGTATCACATGTTTAATTTATTTTGTCAAGTTAATGAAAAATCTTCAGAATATAGAGATTGTCATTTGTCACTCTCGAATGAAAATACATTACCATAATAATTCTGTCTTTTGTCTATCTGTTAGTGTTTATCCTCTTAGTTAGCTTTCTCTAAAACAAAAATTAACTACAATGTGATATTAGAGTTCCAACTTTCAACAACTCAATTTCAACTCTCAACTTCAAAATGGATAACGATAATCGTAATTCTCCTCCTCCTCGTCCAAGAAGAAGAAGTTTCGTGTGGAGCTATTTTGACCCTATCAGAGATGATAAGGTTAAATGCCAAATTTGTGGACTTACGATGAAGTATTCTCTGGGGGTGGGAGGAGGGGGTACCGGTCCGATTGTTCGTCACATGAAACATCGACACCCGGATCCGGATGCATAAGTTTGAAATTTATGAAGTTTATTAAGTTTATGTTTGTTGTTCATTTCACAAGTTTCATGTTTGTTGTTGTTTATGCTTGTCGTTCAAAATTTCTCAAATTTGTTGTTTGTCGTTTCATGTTGTAATGTTTGTTGTGATGAATGTTAGCCATTTGAGTTTGTGTTTTAGACTCGCTAATGCTGTTAAATTAATTTTTTAAAGACTTTAAGTTTTAAATTTTTAAGTTAGTTGTGTTTTAGACTCGTTAACAACTAAAAAAAATATTATTTTAATGAAACCCGGCCCGACCCTACCCGGTTGAACCCAAACCCACACGGGTTCCATAATCTCTTAACGAAAATTGGCCCGGTAAAACATGATCAGCCCAACTCGGGACCGAACCGGACCCTGAATTAGTCGGGTTGGGTTTTCATCGAAATGGCCCAGCCCAACCCGACTCATTGACAGGTCTATATCTGTTACACTTCGTACTTTTGTACGTCGAATGTCATCGCGAATTAGCCGTCGTAGACTTGGAAGGCGGGATTATCTTCGAAGTCATAAGAGTTTAGACATGTCCTATATATATATATATATATATATCTTGAGTAAGGGTTTAAGTTCATGTTTAGTAAGTGTTGGAGGGATTAGAGGTTAAACGAATCGACGAGAATACGTTTCGACGAAAATCAGAGTTGGGCAAGATTGTACGACTCATACAATATTGTACGGCCTGTACTTGGAGGGTATGGAGCCCATACTTTTTGGGCAGAATGTTGGAAATTTTGAGGCCCAAGTACGGACCCATGTACGGCCCGTACAATGTCTAAATTGGTTCTATTTATTTCGTTTGGCTTCACTTTTGGATCATTTCTCATCTACATCAGACGTTAGACTCTCTCAAACCCTCTCCCTAATTTCTTATACTGAATCAAGGTAAAACCCAAGAGAATCAAGGTTGTTTGAGTGCGTATAAGCTCGTGAGTGTTGTTGAAGTGTTAATATTCATTTGGTGATGAAGTTGGAGGTTTCCTCCCAGTGGAGTAATCTAAAGTTAAGCCTGTTCTTGTTTGTTTAAGGTAAGATTTCATCCCTCCTAAATGTTCTTGAGGTTGTTTGGTCTTTATATAACTTGTTGGATGAAGAATTTGTAGAAAAAACTCAAGTTGTGATAGTTCTTGTGTGGAACTTATGGACTGTTTTAAAGCTTGTTATTGTTGTTTTATTGAAAGAGTTTCCTTGTACTTGGGTAGTAGTTGATTTTGTTGTTGGCTGCGGGATGTGTTGTAGTGATTAAGGAATAGGGAAAACGATGCTCATTTCATTTTAGAATTAATTTATCATTTGATATACGAGATATACTAGCGTCATCTTAAGTTCATATATGTATTCCTTTGTTACAAGATTGGCGTAAGTGTTACGACTATTAACGATAGGTATGTAATGGTCATCCTTTCTTTCTTGGCATGATCTTATATATAGTAGAAGTGTAACGAACTTCATAAAGAGAAGCTATCGATTAGATCTTGTCCTAGAAGCGTATAGCTTTCAAAATGTCATGTTATACCTTCCGAGGGATTCATAGCCACTCTTTAGTGTCTTGGTATTAGAAGAGTTAGAAAGAGACATGTTGACACCTCTATTTCATTCAATATATACTTGATATACATATATTTTTCTTTAGCCTGGCCTACGGGTCAGTGAGACATTATTGCCTAGCCTACGGGTCAGTGAGATATATCATATTATTGTATTGCATTTGATACGAGTCAGATAAGGTGAGATATTTCAGGGTATTCCTTGGCCTCCAAATTACTATGTTTTTAGTTCAGTTTCAGTTATTCTATTACCTTACATACTCGGTGCATTGTTTCGTACTGACGTCCCTTTTGCCGGGGGCGCTGCACTCATGCCTGCAGGTATTGATAGACAGATTGATAGACCTCCCAGTAGAGGGGACCAACTATCAACTGATTGGTGAGCTCCCTTTGTCCGGAGTTGCCAGGTCCATTTTAAGTCTTTCTTTTGTGTTTATAGACTTAATGGGTAGGCCGGGGCCCTGTCTCGACCATGATACAATTATGCTTTCCTTAAAGGCTTGTAGACGGGTCCTGTATATAGTATGTCAGTGTTGTAGCCTTTCCGGCCTTGTATATGTCTATTTTGATACTGTCGGTTGTGGACATTCATAGCAGCCCCGTTGGCTTGCTCAGTTATCTATATGTTTTGGGTGTGTGTGCCTCGTTCAGATGAGATAGCCAGTCATGTGCCCCCTTCAGATGAGATAGCCAGTCATGTGCCCCCTTCAAATGAGATAACCAGTCTTTTTATACATTCAGAATGTGGCCTTTTCGGCTTGTTGGTGTTGTCTGTTTGCAGGTGGGCCGTGTCGACCTAAGTTGAGGGTTACCCCTTTAGAGTTTCATATTCAGAGTGGTTCGCTCGGACCGAGTATGGCATCGGGTGCCGGCCACGTCTCTCCAAATTTGGGGTGTGACAATATTAGACATGACCCCCCCTCTCCCCTCTCCCCACCCAAAAAAAAAACATTTGTTGAAATGAAAAAATGGGTTCTTGAAATAAAAATATAGTCAAATATTAGAAATTTATAATTTTGATTTTCGGTTTGAAGTTGGAATTTAAAGTCTGAAATTTGAATTTTGGTCCTTCTGGTCTTTTGACCCGTTCCAACTTCAAATATTTGAGCTTGAAGGTTTGAAGTTGATAGCTAACCAAACCGTAAGGAGTCGTTTGGTAGCTAGTTTAGAGGTGAATTATGCATGTATTAAATCCTATAAAAGTAATATTACCTTTGGTAGCTGGTTAGGAGGTAAGTTAGTCATGTATAAAACTAATACGGTGTTCGATTTTCAATTTAGAAACCTACATAACTAATACATGTATAACTTATGACAGAATCTATGTATTATATGAGATAACTAATACACAAATAACTAAACCCTACAAAACTAATCTCTGTTATACCCCATTTTAAACGGGTTGAAATTAGAGTACAACATATTGGAGATTCCTATTTTGCTTATTTTAAGGAGTCGTCACCTAATTGATTTTACGGTGAATTAGGGCACCTAATTATTAACTAAGGTAAAGCTAACTAAACCTCCGTTAATAGTCTGCTTAATCAATGTGATTCTAGGTAAGGGTTCTATATTATCCTAAAGGGAAGGGGTTAGGCATCCTTTAGAATCCGTTAACTACGGTTATCCGATCAAATTTAGATTAACTAACTAATGCTAAATAAAATGCTTGAAATTTTAAGAAAAGGGGCTAAGAAATGTTGCTAAGGTTTTTAAGAAAAAAATATAAAAATGTTGCTTAAGATAAGATTTAGAGAAAATACAATAACTCGCATAAAAGAAGATTTTAAATGCCATTTAAAATAAATTTAAAATAAAACTTATAAAAGTTGATAAGGCTTTAAATAAAAATGCTACTTAGAATGAGATTTGTAGAAAATATAATAATTTACATAAAAGGAAACTTCAAATGTCATTTAAAATAAACTTATAAATGTTGCAAAGACTTTAAATAATAATGCTATTTAAAATAAGATTTGCATAAAATATATAAATAGAAGAAAACGCAGGTTTGTGCAGTGTTTTAATAAATACTTGAAACAAACTAAACGATGAAGTACTAATTGACTTCGCATTTTTAGAAGTATAAACAAAATTATGTTTATTAACTACATTCGGCTAAAAGTATGCATAATTTAGATGACCTTAAAAATGTTTACAAAATATTCTTTAGTACTTTTCCTTTAAACTACCCATTCCCAGACTAAACCTACTAATTTATTAGGATTCATCTAAACTAGAAAAACAAAACAAACAAAGAGTTAATTGCATGATACAAATTAAATGCACAAAATGAAATACAAGAGTAGATAATTTAAATGGGCTCAACCCATTTTAAAGATGGCTGATCTGCTGCAGTTGGGCTTTTAGCCTAGTAATTTCTTTGTATTACTGTGGGTTGCTGCAGTAGTATGGGCCTCGACCCATAATATTTTATATGCTTGCTGCGGACAGGGGAAGGCTGGACAGAGAGGTCGCGAGCGAGATTATGTTGGGCTTTCAACCCAACACCGAATGCAGAAGAAGAACGAATCTCCCGGACTCGTATGCGATGGTCGTGCATAAAATAAAAAGAAAAGGATTAGTATACAATTTCAACAAACAAAGAGGTCACAATATTTATGAAGTACAAGGAGCATGTCATCAGATACGGTAATTTGAATATCCAAGCAGATTCTTTACACTAGTAAACAAAACAAACATTTTTCTTATATGATCTTGGAAAGCATTTTTTGTGTTCCACCAAAAGAAAGCACAAGAGAAACTCGTGTTATATTGAAACAACACTAGATTAAAAGCAATGCAATAAATCACTAATTCATGAGAAAAACAGACTATATCTGAGTTGCTGAAGAATATGACCACAAAAGGAAAAGAATGTGCTCTGAAGAATGATACAGCAACCAATGTTGAACTATGAAAGTAACAAAAGTGAAGACGAAAAGCAATTTGCAGTAAAGGAAGCTAGATATGATACCAACGAGTAGTCAACACAACCACAATATGACACGTATTTTATGGAAAATGGGCAAAGTGAAATGTCGGAACAAAGACGTGAATAGAGATAGACACACGGTGCACTTTTACGCGAATGGCAGATAGCTTCTCTAATACATGACTTAGGCACATAGTGATATGTTAACTCCTATCATCAAGAAAACTGAACATAGTACATTTTAATCTTCTTAGAACTTGACTTGGCCTATTTAATATTTTCGATATGAACATAACGAGACGCATAGCAACGACCTTAGTTGAAACCGAAAATTTTCAGCGTAAATGAACGTGATCTAACCAGGATAGCATGCTACCAAAGAAAACCACCAAATACGAAACTACAAAAAGATGTAGCACTAACATAATTCTTGGCTGTAGGATTTCATGAACAGATTCGTTTACACATGAAAACAGAGCATAACTCATGATTTTTTTTTTTAAAACGCAGTGTTAACCCAAAAAAGAGGGGGGGGGGGGGGGGAAGTCAATACATCAGGTAGTGAAAGAGTAAATTTAATGAGAGATCTAGCCTAACATTTATCTTAATAGTTTATAAGTTTTAACCAACTCATGAAACACCCATCCATTTAAATAAAATGCACAGTGAATCCATCATATTTATATCGAAACGGACACCTTTAAACACACATTGTCAAGTAAGAGCACATTTGTACTAACAACATGATTCTGGAAACACAAGAATAGCTCATAAACCATGATTTCCTAATTAAGTGAAGTATACATGGTTATACTAACAGTGAAAGAAAGATCGAAGTTCACTAAGGAAAAAAAAAAAACCAGAGGAAAAGATCGAAGTTCACTAAGGACATCAGCATTATTTGAGACTTAAGGCAGATTCGCGCAAGGCAGTGGCATTCCATAAAGACCTTCGCATCCAAAAATGGCACATTTAACAAATACAAAGAGGGAATGCCAAGTTCAAATACAGGGGTCCAACTCATTTTACCATATCTCAGCATAGTTCATGCATATACACCAAGTTCAAATTAACAAACTCCATATCCAAGCTTGAAACAGGATTGTCATGCTAATACACATAACCAACCACTAAACTGGAAGTTAAACCAAAGCTAAACATGAACATCCAACTATTTTAACTTCTGAGCCGAGACTGAACTAACAAAAACAGGGATATTCATAATGCTACCAAGCTAAGCTAAACTGAAATTAACCAACCGGGACAACAGATAATGTATGAACCCATAAACACTTATCGAGCTACCGGACTGAAATTAATTGACTAAAGAAGAGTTGTTCATATACTTAAACAAACTAAGCTGAATTATCATAAATAGACATGCTTAACCACACAAGCAGACTAATACAGAAACATATAAACAGGCTTATCTAAATCAACGCTAACACACGATTAATCCCAGGACGTACAGGCAAACAAAGATGAACTTAAAGCACCCGGTTAATCCAAAATTGCATGTAAAGCTGCAACAGTCCCAAAACTGAACTAAACATAACTAAACATGCCTAAAATAACTACGAACAAAAAAACTGAAATACAACTAAGCAAAACAGATCACATAAACAGTTTCAAACATTACAACAAATATTAAAAATAATTTAAGGGAAGGAAATTTACCTTTTTCGGGTGCAGCGAACAGGGTGCGGGGTTTCTGATCTATCTCGAAGAACTATTAAATCTGAGCTTGCGATGCTCGGATTCGCAGCAGCAACAAGGCGAATAAAAAAAAAAATGATTTGGGTATTCTTGTCTACTAAAAGCTAATATTTTTAAGAAATCCAAGGCGGCTCAAACTTTAATTCTTAGGGAATTTCGTCACCCAAAAAAAAAAGCCCCCCCTTTCAAACGATTCAAACGCCCCTATTTATAGGGTTTTGCTTTGCATTGTGTTGAATAAAAAAGAGACGCCTGGGGGACAGAGGGAATGGGGATGGCAGTGAGCGTGGGGAGACAAGGCTAAGTGGGGGACAGAGGGAAGTGGGAGGAAAAAAGGGACGAGAGAAGATAGGGGAGATGAGGGAGACGAAGGAGAGAAGGGAGAGAGAGACGAAGAAGAGAAGGGATGGGGCGGCTGCAAAATGGGAAGGGAACCATAGTGGTTCCCTTGTTTTGAACGTAAGTGGGTCGGGTAAGGGTTAATGGACTGGGTCCATTTTCTTTTGGGCTGGGTTATTTTAAGATGTTGGGCTGATTGTTTAAAATGTTGTGCTGGGGTGTTAAAGTGTGGACTGATCTGAAAATTGGGTTGATGGATT
The DNA here is from genome assembly GCF_019175385.1 of Lycium barbarum. NCBI lineage: Eukaryota > Viridiplantae > Streptophyta > Magnoliopsida > Solanales > Solanaceae > Lycium > Lycium barbarum. The sequence goes on from NC_083340.1 coordinate 9,289,752, forward strand.
TAAAATATGGGCTTCATAAATTTGAAGTAAATGACCCATTTTAATTAATTATATACTAAGCGTGCTAAAATATTACCTAATATAAAAAATGCAATTATTAATGCTCAGGTAATAAAATTATATGATATTGTAATAGCCGTGCAACAATATTTTAACAATAAATAAACGCTATCGTTTAATTGTATGAAATAAATGCGATGCGTATGCATAAGGTGCAAAAAAATGCTGAAACGCAAATTATGACAATACTGGTAATAATAACAAAATAATAATATTAATAATAATAACAAGATGATAATAATAATCATAATAATAATAATAGTAATAATAATAATAATGGTAATAATAACAACAATGACTACAACAGGAGAATGAATGCCTGTATTTATAAAAGCTAATAATTATAGTAAAATATAAATAGTTTTTTTTTTTTGCCACAAATATTGGGAGCGTAAAATAGGTATTTCAGAGGAAAGGTGAGACAAAATTGGGTGTCAACAATCTCTGCATAAAATAATACATAAATCCCCTCATAACTAATCCTTGTATTACTAATACATGCATAACTCTAACTAGCTACCAAACGAACCTAACTTCATAACTTCTCAGACTCGAAGGTTTGAAGTTCAAACCAGTTCCAATTTCAAACATTAGGAATGAAGTTAAAACTTTATCCTTGAGATCTCAAGTTAATTCTAAAGTGGTTAAAAATTAAATAATTTTAACGGCAAAGGCAAAACAGGCTTCTTGACAAGTGAGGGATGGCTCAGTGGTTAAGCACCTCCACCCACGACCGGTAGGTCCTGGGTTCGAGTCACACTGGAGGGGAAGTGTGGAAACACTATAAATCCTCCTAAAATGGGAGGGGGGAAAGAAAAAAAAACAGGCTTCTTAGATGGTTCAAAAGATCTCAAAAGCATAAAAGTTTTTTGAGCACTTTAGATACTCAGAAGCAAATGTCACTATGCTGCAGTCCTGTACTATCAAGTTTTTCCACGTTCTAGGCAGAAATGAGTATCCTAAGGTGCAATAGAGGAGTTTGGTGTGCAACAACTTAGGGGTGCCTAAATGGGTCTTTATTCTTGTACCTGGCTCTGAACATAAGACTACAAACAATGGACAAAATAGCTTGTTTGGCAAATCTTCATGATACAAACTGCCCATTATGCATTGTTGACTTGGAAAATGTGGACCACATGCTTTTTACATGTTCCAATTCTGGCCAAGTGTGGGAGAAGTTGTTGCAATGACTTGGTATACACAGAGTACCTGGTGAATGAAAACAAGAAGTGTTATGGGCAAGTAACAATGCAAGGGGTGAAGGTGTAAAGTCTGAGGTGTACAGAATGGTGTTAGCTGGGTGTGTTTATCATATATCGCATGGAAGAAATGATAAAGAGTTTTCAACAATCATTGAAGATCACCTGAACAGATCATGAAGCAGGTCATACAAGAGGTGCACAGTCGAGCAAGCAGGAAATCGCGACTTACTAGCTATATGCAATCCCTTAACTTTTATCCTGTTTAGTATATGCAATTAGTAGTTAGTTTTTGCTAACTTTGAAGTGCAAGTATGGGGCTTAATGTCCAAACTGCATTTTTCCCTTGAGCTGTACAGTTATACCTGCTAAATAAAATGATAATTCCTCCGGATAACAAAAAAGAGTCCACTTAGCAAATCAAGAAAGAATTAACCTTATTTTTCCATATTTGTCCTTATTAAGTGTTATATGATCAAATCCCAATGTCTATTTAAGTAGGGGTAGTTTAGTCAAATTACCTATTTTTGTTTAGGAGTTAGTATTTTCTTAAGGAGTGTGTAAATGGTTAAGTGGACTCTTTTTTTTATCCGGAGGAAGTAGTACATAATTACCAGAAAAAAAAGAAAATTAAATAATTTCTAAATAGCGATTCTTCAAGAGGTTATTTGGGCACTTAGCCCTCAAATCTTTTGAGTAGACTAATGGGCCGGGTCTCGACGTAACATCCATCCGGGCTTCAGAAAGTCGACCCAGCCCATGAATTTAGAGTCGGTTCTTTCAGTATCCTAATTCCCTAGTTCTCTCCTGTCAATAGAGGGTAATTTTTTCTTCAGAGTTCAGCCCAATAGTTACTAAAGCAGCAGATTATCATTACACAATTTTATTGTTTGCAGCAAAATCATCAAGTGTACTATCAGAGTTTTCGCACGAAAGGACAATGGTAATTAGCGAAATTCCTAAATTCATGTTTTAGATTTTTGTATTGATTAACGTTTTAGGGTTTCTTAATGGAACATTAGTCTGAGTTATTGGATTATGGTCGTGATCATATTAATTTGCTGAAATAAATTATAGGTTGTGATAATGTTTTGTAAAGACTGTTTTTTGGTGGTCAGAAAAATATTCCTTACTTTATTGTGAAGAACTAAGACATGTTTTTGGAATTTCATTATCATAGTTCCATGTAATTCAATTTATACGATTCTTTTTGATATGTACTGATATTGTTTACTTTTGAAAATAGGTAGTTTGCTTAAGCTAATGATTAGGTGCTCATGATTTTGTATTATTGTTTAAAATGAAATTTGGTTCCTTTTACTCAGGTTTACCAATCTGGGATTTTGCAGCATGCTAGAACTTGTTTTAGGATTGGTTTGAGAAGATGTCTTCTTCCTTGTATGTTACTTTTTTTCTTTGGGAATGAATTGTATTTTGTGACACTCCATATACATCAATGCTTCTACTTTGAGGCGAACTTGTGTTATTTTAGAGAATTGTTACATGTATGAAGTGCTCATGGGCAATTACTTTCCTCGGCAGTCCTCTTAAGAGTCTGGACTTGGAGAATAATTCATTTATGACATGCACAATATACAAGGCGGAACTTGGTTTAGGCGTTTCCTGATGATCTTTAGCTAATGCACTTAATCTTAGCCAGACTGCGTAATATTGATATCAAGTGCTCTGTATAGCTTCCATATATGAGCCTAAAGTTGGTCTAGGCACTTCTATAGCTTCCATTGCACCAAGTCTATTTGTAGGGTGGTTGAAAGTGTATAACAAAATTATTCAATCTTTTGTTTTTGGGGACTGGGAAGCCAGCTCCATTTCATTGATATATGTATATTGTTTGATAAGTAAGGGTGATATTTTATATATGTATCAGCATTCAATGCTGATATGAACATCTATGTACAACAAAAGTAGTTCTCACTGATATCTAGAGAATTTATAAAGCTGGTCCTCTCCTCTACATTGTAACAACCGTATACGTCGCCATGCTGGTCAGAAAGAAAGTAAAGAAATACAATTAAACTTAAGACTACATACAGTCTCCTCCTTGTCTCCAAATTCTTGACTCTCTCTCTTTCTTTATAATCCACCAAATTGTCGCTGGTATTGCATTCCAATCTCTTGAATTGATGCCCCTCAAACCTCCTTCTTTCCATTCTTGTAGAAGCTCCAATGTATCTATTGTCATTATCCACTTCAAACCCCGAATATTGAAAGACATGTAGCTGGGCATTATCCACTTTAAACCCAAAATGTTAAAAGACATGTCCCGATGCTGTGCAGTAATTTTGCAACGCAAAAAGAAAAAGAAAATTTGATTTGTGTCTTTTGGCTGCTCTTCACAGAGGCCATCTATTACAGATGATCAGCCCTCTTCTTTGCATGTTTGTTTTTGTTAAAACATGCAATGTTGCCTACTAGACAAGCAAAATACTGAACCTTATAGGGGGCATTGCTATGCCAAATCTGTTTCAAAGGCCACTTAAATGTGGTACTTTATTTATTATAAGGCCATCACTGATTATATACCAAAGTGTTGTGGGATTACACTGGGTATGTTGTTGTTTTTGTTACTGTTTATATACCAAAAAGTGGTGTTAAAGGTACCATCTTGAGTGGTGATTCTACCATAGATATTTAATCAAGTTGTCCCAATCATCTATTCGTATCGGTGTACTTTCTATATTAAAAAAATATGGAACAAATAAAGATTATTTAATACATCTAATCGCAGTTTCATTGTCATGTAAGATGTCCTAGCTCTCTTTTCAAACTTTCCAGAAGTTATATGACTCTGTCTGGTCCTCCAAATTGCTTGGATCTCCTTGTTGATTCTCTGGTGATTGGTTCTGCACTGTCTCCGGTATCATTTGAGAGTCTAGACACATTACACAGAAAATGAGATTCCAAAATCATGTTGTATATCTGAAATTTTCCTATAGGTGATCAGTGTTCTCCGACCATTCCTTAGTGAAACAAAACAATACCATTAAAATTCTCCTTCTTTTTCCTTTAGTATCCATTTATGTGCACGACACGTACATCCATGACAATTAGTACAAAATTTGTATCCGTGAATGAAAGCTAATTCAAGTCTTTTTTTTTATGACATGGGAACCCGTAGCCGCTACCCTTCGGGTGCGCACAGGGTAAACCCAGCTCCTGTACAATAGCTCGCAAACCACACAGGAGAGATAACTCGCACTAGGCAAGCCCCGTGCGACGAGCTCGACCCAAAAGGCAAATCCCCTCCTGTCGTAGACAGGAGGTTTCGAACCCGAGACCTCCATTATGAAAGCCTCATGCTCAACCAACCGAGCCACTATTTAGTAAACATTATGAAAGCTAATTCACGTCTTGTTACCCACTATTTAGTAAACATTCTATAAGAATGAGTATGCCCCCTTTATAGGCACCCAACCGTGTAGCTTAGCGGTCAATCAAGTGGGTGAACACTATGGGAGAGACCAGGGTTCAGATTGTAGCTGAAACAAAAATAATAGTTGATTTATTTCCATTCGTCTAAGTATTGGTAAGCAGCGTTACTCAGTATGTGCTGGTCGGGGTAGAAGGTACCAATGGAATAGCCGAGGTGCAAAATGACTCGGACACTGCCGTGATCAAAGGGAAAAAAAAGTATATATAATCCTTTCCACAAACCAACTCCATATTAATTTGCAGTTTCTCCTTTTTCCTTACCAACCACAACATTATTATCTGTATCTATTTTTATGTGATATTTTGTTGAATTGTGTGACCTCCTCATCTAAAATTTTAAATTGTTCGAGACGAGACACTCTTACTTATTTATATTTGGTCTTTTCAGATGTCAGCGTCACCTGTAGTAAAAATATTTTCACGTGATTTACTCAGGAAAAAAGAATTAGGTCCGCTTGAGAAAGAGTTTGTTAAGACATAATTCAACAGGATAACTCGAACTCAAGACCTTTGTTTTGTTTGATATCATTTGACTTTTGTATCACCTTATCTTAAACTGAAGTTGTTAAAGTGGAATACTTTTATTTTTTGGATTATGTTATAATAGCTTTTTAGCAGGGGATACGCTCATTATTATATCTATGTTTCTCACTCCCAAATGTATATGTGGTGTTAGAGAATATTTCCGTTTCCATTTGTTCCCTGCATTCTATGTATGTATGACAATTATACTGATTGTGCCCTTGACATGTCTTCTGATTCTTAGGTGTATTTTCTTATGCACTTAGTATCGTTATTTAATAATTTTTACCTTGTCGCAGGCAACTCTTGCTGATTCTTTCCTGGCAGATCTGGATGAATTGTCCGATAATGAAGCTGATGTTGTTGTGAGTACATGTTTTTCACTTTTTGTCACTCATTAGTCATCTCGGTTTCTTCATTTTTTATTTTCCTCTGTATTTTTTATGGTTAGGGTTGGGAATCTTGGAGGAGCAGAAGAAAATTGTGGGTGGAGGAAGTTGTCCATTCTGTTATCAAATTCCTTTCTTATCTTCGTCTAACTTGGACCGGATTTTCTCCTCTTTATTTAACTAGGATGAGGAGAATCTTGATGCTGATCAGATGGAGGAAGATGGAGACTTGGCAGACATAGAAGCACTTAATTATGATGATCTAGATAGTGTTTCCAAGCTGCAAAAATCACATCGCTACATTGACATAATGCAGGTTTATACATACCTTTATGATCTTTAATAACATTACATCATGTCCCCCGGTATATTTTGTTGTCTAACTATTGATGTCTTTTCTTCTCGACTTGAATCCAAAGGTCTGGTATGCTTTTCATCTCTGAATTCTAGAGTGGTGTATTTCTATGCCGGTTGCCTTTTGTCTTTTGTCCTGTGTCATTTCTGATTATATCATGTCAGCATGGATGGGCAAGTTAGAATGTGAGATAATGTATGTAGCTTTTTATTTCCTTCTTGGTTGAACTTAGAGGTTGAATGTCCCATGTGTTAGTTTGAAATTTAGAGCTTTTTTATTTTCTGTTTTCTTCTTACTTACCTTCAACTATCCCACTTTTTCTACTGTGCTGGGAGTAAATTTTAAATGGTGATATGCTATTAATGCTGCAGAAAGTTGAAGATGCTCTTGAGAAGGAGTCTGATATCACGAATAAAGGTGTTGTTCTCGAAGATGATCCGGAGTATCAGTTGATAGTAGACTGCAATGCCTTATCAGTTGACATTGAGAATGAAATCGTTATAATCCACAATTTCATACGCGACAAGTATCGACTGAAATTTCCTGAGTTAGAGTCACTTGTTCATCACCCAATTGATTATGCTCGGGTTGTTAAAAAGATTGGAAACGAAATGGATCTGACTCTTGTTGACTTGGAAGGTCTGCTACCCTCAGCTATCATCATGGTTGTGTCAGTTACGGCATCAACTACTAGTGGCAAGCCATTGCCAGAAGATGTTTTACAGAAGACAGTGGAAGCATGTGATAGAGCCCTTGACCTTGATTCAGCAAAGAAAAAGGTTCTTGATTTTGTTGAGAGTCGAATGGGATATATTGCTCCCAATCTTTCTGCTGTAGTTGGGAGTGCAGTTGCTGCAAAACTTATGGGTACTGCTGGTGGTCTCTCATCGTTGGCAAAAATGCCTGCTTGTAATGTCCAGCTTCTTGGTGCCAAAAAGAAGAATCTAGCAGGTTTCTCCACAGCAACCTCCCAATTTCATGTGGGTTATATTGAGCAAACAGAATTATTTCAGAGTACACCTCCTTCCTTAAGGATGCGAGCCTGTAGACTGCTGGCAGCGAAATCTACATTAGCAGCACGTGTGGACTCGATCAATGGAGACCCGATTGGAAAAACTGGAAGATCTCTTAGGGAAGAGATCCGTAAAAAGATAGATAAGTGGCAAGAGCCACCTCCTGCTAAGCAGCCAAAGCCTCTTCCAGTACCTGATTCTGAGCCCAAGAAAAAGAGAGGTGGCCGTCGGCTGAGAAAGATGAAAGAAAGGTATGGATGTTTCCACTTCATCTCATTTGAACTACAGTTTCCAGAGTTTTATATGGTGAAGCACATGTTTTTAGCTCGACATAAGCGTTTTCGTGGTATTTCATCAGATATGCTATCACGGATATGCGGAAGCTAGCAAACAGGATGCAGTTTGGAATACCTGAAGAAAGCTCCTTAGGTAATAACAACCACCTCATTGCAACCCCTCACCTTCTAAACTAAATAAGACTGCCAGAATGAAGAGCAAAAATTAAAACTGGAAGTGTTTGGTTAAAACTGTACTTAAATAAATGCCTTCATTTCGTAAGTGCGGTTGGTGGTGATTGACAGCCGTGGTGTTTGCAATTGATTGTTTTATGAAATCTTCTATGTACATTGGAGTACATAACTCCTGCAAGTGAAATGATTGTTGTGCACTTAATAGTGCATCTGGCTGTTTGATTTCACAGTTTCAAAGTCAAATTCTTGTACTTGCACCTATTATTAGGAATACTTCTTCTTTGGGTATATACTAAAGACTAGGTATATAATTTCTGTTAGTACAAATTACAATTTCTTGCCAGTATTAACAGATTTTACGAGATGAGGACTTAAACCTAGTTTGAGATAGTCAGCTCTTGGTGCTTTTTAGGATTTTGTTTTTCAGAAATTTCAAGCTATTTTTTGTTAGTGTAGATCAGGACGGGACTAATGTTGTTCTTCACCTCATATTTGATCTTCTTGGAAACTAGGGGATGGACTAGGGGAGGGCTATGGCATGCTTGGTCAAGCTGGAAGTGGCAAGTTGCGTGTATCAGTCGGTCAGAGCAAGCTTGCTGCCAAAGTAGCGAAGAAGTATGTCTCTCTTCTCTTCTCTTTTCCCAGAAAAGTTCTCACTTGTTGAACATTGATGACCAGTGAATTTTGTTGTATATGGGGCTTTCAACAACTCTGTTACTATTAGCTTAATCTGTCTGTCTTACGCCTCTGTTTCTCATTGCTTGACAATTTACCAGATTCAAGGAGAAGAATTATGGAAGCAGTGGTGCTACATCAGGCTTGACTTCAAGTTTGGCCTTCACTCCTGTGCAAGTAAGCTGTTTTTACTCTTTAATTACTTATTGGTGTTGCATTCTTGTCAAGCAACTATCATGCACGAGATTTTCTAAGGTACTGCATGTGAAGTCAGAAGGCTGAGTTGTTCGACTCTTATGTTCATGTCATATTTTTAGGCTCTTTTGTGTTCTATGAATTATTCTAACACTGTCCCATTCCAGCTTAATTACTTGTCTTTCCGTGATTCCTTCCGCTTCAATCTTGATTGGTTCTATTAAATAAAACCTTTCTTTTGGTCAAGTTGTTCTTCCTGCGTGGTAATAAGAGGGGCATCTTAAATTTTATCAAGCAAGAACAAACCACAAAACTGGCATTTGGTGGTCTCTGTCTGTACTTTCTTGGGAGTACCTCTTGTTTAGGTCTTATGTACAGGAGCACCTACCTGTTTTGTCAGTAATAATACTGTTTACTCATCAGAAAAGTTATATCAAAAGGTGCAACTCCACTTAATTAGCAGTTTTTGCATACTTAGCATACAGTAAGTCTAATCTGTAATCTGATAGTTACTGCCTCCAATGATTAGCTGCTGGTTCTCTCATCTGTAGGAATAATTAGGAAACAGAACCTCATACGAAATTCAAAGACTCTGTCTCTGACCTTAACTTATAGATTTAGGATCTTGTTAACTGCGTTTGCTAATGACACTTACAAGTAGCATTAGGGGATTATTGATGTGAAACCATGGGGAGTGACGATGTTAAAGTCAACAAGATAGACCTATGATTGTACTCACACAGACTTGGTGAAAAATAGGGGCACAAGAAAGTAAAAGATCTCTATGAGGCAATACCAATTAGTTGGTAATAGTTTAGTCATTAAATATTTTTATAGTAGTCATTTTAGATTTTTTGGATCATTTTTACTTTTAAGTCCTATGCCGTAGAGAATGGAGAGAATTTCTAGTACTTTTCATTTTGTGTAATATGAACCTTAGATAAGGTTAAATGAGTAACATAGACAGCGATGATTCATAGCCGATCTCAACTTGTTTGAGATTGTGATCTTGTCCTCGCTTGTTGTGTCACTTGTATTATGATCACATGCTCTAATAATCATGCTGATGAGGGGTGGGTAGTAGTCCACTATCATAAAGACCTTTGGTGCTTATGATTTGGAGAGGGATCATGATCGAAGACTGGATAAAAAAAGGTAGTCTGTAATTGAAGGCAAAAAGCCTTCTTGAATGGTTAAGGAAGATGTAATATCTAGAAATAATACTGATGAGATTATTTCTAAGTAGTCATATTCCTGTTATGATGCCACTACAGTAGAGGCGGCAATTTAGACCCATAGTTTTGTAATCCTTCCCAACCTGCCCAAGGTTGAATGGGTTGAGTTAATGATTAATAAGTGAATGGATCAAAACAGGGTATATCCTCTTTGACTTGTTTGAAGGCTTGGTTAGAATGGTTCATAATTAGGTGATCCCTGGGGTTGGAACGACAGTCAAGCCAATGGGTTTGAATGAATTCTTCAAATTTCAATCGGACTCCCAATTCTCTTCATCTCCTCCGTCGAAGACACCCAGCGAAGAAAAAAAATTCTTCACCACCCTGTACTTCCACTGGTGGACAACGGCGAAGTCGCTACTGATCCTTCTCCTATTGGCTCCTTTTCCTTCACCCATTCTCTAAATTCTCCCTAGTCTAAGATTATTTAAAGAAACACCAATCTCTATAGAAGTTTGAGGCACCTGACAGCAAGCTGGACTATCTACTCAGTTTAAGCAACAGTCTATACTTAATTTTTCGGGAATATGCTCGCAATAGAAAAATAATTTGGGACTACTTGAATATTTATCCCCAGAGGAAAGATCGGAAAGAGTTTTTGGTTAACTAAAGGACATGTGAATGATAGAATGGTGACAAAGGCAAATGAACTAAGGAACTCCCTACGAGTTCTACTATCTGTAATCATCATGCCTTCACTTCTCCTATAGAAAAAGGTGATTCGGGATAAAGAAGTAGACAGTTTTGATAGCGCTCAAACATCTCACGGCTGAGCACAGTATACGTACCTTACTACCACCATGTTCACATTGAAAACCAGCAACTCCAGAAAATTATTAACCCATTGTGCAGGTGGTTACCCTACCTCCCAAGGTAGGGGTAATGTCTGCGTACACTCTACTCTCCCCAGACCCCACCTTGTGGGAATATATTGGGTATTTTGTTGTTGTGCAGGTTGGTTACATGTCCGTCCCTAAACCCATCATGACTCCAAGTAAACTTTGGCTGGGTAGATCATATGACCCATTTATTGTATCAATCTATCTGATCCACCCAAATATAACCCAGCCCCCCCCTCCCCCCCCCCTCCCACACACACACACAAAAACCAACAAAAAACCCCACAACCAAAAAAAAAAAACCAGCAGGTGCAAGACTACTCCCAGTCACTTGGGGAGGCACAGCAGGAATCTCACAATGTAATTTATGGTTTCCCTGAATTTTTGCTAATGATATCGTAATGTAGGTGGATGGGGATAAGCTTGTCTACATGTGCACTTTTAAGTTTTATTGCCCCTCTACACTCGTAATGTCAGTTTCTGATTTGGTTATTTTCTTAAGGTTATGTTGGTCTAATTCAGCCAAAATCTTTTTATTTTCCTTCCTTTTTTTCTGTTTCTCTGTACTTGTGTCTTTTGTGTTGGTTATCCTGATGCTAACTTAAATGTCAGGGGATCGAGCTGTCAAATCCTCAGGCGCTTGCAAATCAACTTGGCAGTGGAACTCAGAGCACCTATTTCTCGGACACTGGAACGTTTTCTAAGATTAAGAGAACATGAAGTAAATCTAGCGCTGCCAATGTCCAGTTTTCTTTCCCGTTCAGTACAGTAAGGCTTTGTACCGAAAATGCAACCTTTTGTTTTTCTTCATTGTGTTTTTGATCGAAGAAACACTATGTAAACTGTTTGATACATCAGATGTAGAATATATGTACATCAGAATTAACTAGACATGCGAACTTATTCTTCTCTACTGTCTTATTGCCTTCCAAATGATTTTAACTGTCCTCGTTGGTTATTGGAAGGTATTGAAAAATAAAAAAATTTGTACGTCGTTATCTCATCCTGACACAAGTGTTTTTTTTTTTTTTTTTTTTGGGGGGGGGGGGGGGGGGGTGCACTTTCTGTGCATCAGCTTGAAGTTGAACTGATATTTTGTACCACACTAGCACCTAATATTCTTTCCTTTTCTGCTTGTTAATAACGACTTAGAGCCTGTTTGAATGGGCTTATGCCTATAAGCTAAGCTGCAAACAACTTATAAGCTAAAAAAAATAAGTTGGGGTAGTCTAACTTATTTTTTTTGGCTTATAAGCTGTTTTTAGCTTATAAGTTGCTTTAGATAAACTAAGTCAAATGGATCCAATTATTTTTTTGAGCTTATTTTAAGCACAAGATGACTTTAAGTTGGCCAGCTAAACACTCAAAAAAGCTGAAAACAGCTTATAAACAATTTATATGCAACTTATAAGCCAATCCAAACGGGCTTTTAGACTTTCGATAGGATCAGTTGCATGAGCTAAATATTTGCAGGAAGAGTAGCGCAGAATTGATTTTTTTATTCCAAGTGAAGACAAAAGGAAGGAGAGTAAAAGGTGTACAAGGAGAGCATCAACAAACGAGGCCCACCAATACAATGTAGAACATAGATATTCCACTCGTTTGGTAGGACCACACTATAGAGTTGTGACCAAAAGCACTTTATGGTGATGACTGATGATGAAAGGGTATAACCAAAATAATATGCACACTCAAATTATCTGACTGGACCTCGTACACATATGGCTTATGGCCTTTCCTGGTTTCATGATTAAAATTTGTCGCCCCCCTTACTTCTTTCGGCTCTATCTTCACTACAAATGGGGTATATGACACTCTTAGGACAATCCAGAAAAAGTGCTTGGTTGTGGGAATATTATAATTATTGCTTCCCCTATTCAAAGAGAATGAAGGGGTCGACAGTTTTAGGATTAAAACCGTCTAATTTTCTGTCTCAATTTAGACATTATCGATTACTGTAAATCTTTGTCAACATACTATTACAATGCCTTTTTTTTTTAATTACATAGGGGTAGGGAAATGGGAAGGAGGTTACAATGTGGGATTCGAACCCCACCAATAAGGTGAGAGTTCGGGTAGCCAACCAACTGAGCTACTAGATCGATACGTTACAATGCCTTACTTACATAAGAAGTATAATATAAATTATTGTAACTTTGTACAGCTAAAAGCCTATGAATTTGTAGTCGCAAATTTAGTTCTTCAAGTATTATAGTGCTGTGTAAATGGAACAGAAGAATTATGATTTTGGCCTGCATGAGAATGGGTGGGAGTATAATAGAATAAAACCAGCACTGGAGAAAAAGAGCATCTTGTAGAACTAGAACCTTGGTAAAAGAAGTGGTCATTAGAGAATATATTTAGTGTATTTGTGGGCGAAGAAACCAGTCGTTGTCATCCTTGCTCGTATTTTCTTGTCTATGTGGTGCCTGTTTACACATGGACTTTTTGGTCAGTATGGTGGCAATCTGAGATTATTGCATTGTGGTTTACCTAGTACTGGACCACCTTTTGCTTCCTCTGCAAAGCAACGAAAGCATCGTTGCATTTTATCATTGTTCATCCCTCATATAATTACAAGCATGGTTGCACTTCCCAAATGAATATTAGAATTCCCAACCATGGCAGCCTAAGATTTTAGCCAATCGTTTGTGACTGTATGCCCAAACTAATTAGTATAAATTAGTAAAGAGAAAAGGGTCAAACATGCCTCAGGTTATATGAAATATTTTAATTTTATCATTCTCATTATACATTCATTCATTACCTTGCCGTTAGCAAATCTTCTTGGGAAAATCCTAATACAGCTCCAACTTGAAGTGTAACAAGAAGGTAGTTTAAAGTGAGGTAGTCAAAAGTAGAGCTAATCTAAGACCTCTTTTCCGGAAACATGCAACATAAACCCAGTCGACATGGGAGCTACGTTATAATCGAGGGCAAATACGTGACAATTAAAATAGAAAGGGAAAGAGAGAGAGAGAGAGAGAGAGAGAGAGAGAGAGAATGAAGCAAGTAAATGAAAAGAGCACGCTATTTTGCTCTTAAGGCACGCCATGAATAATATTTCTCCCTCGTAGTACTTGGGGCTGGTCCAATTAGATGCAGTTATTTATGACCATGGCTAGTTTTCTGAAGTTGGTCAATGCAACTTCGTGGGGAAAGTTCATCGGGAAGAAATATAGAGAGAGGATTGTTGAACCATTTAGATGAAAAATGATACTCTCTCCGCCACTTTCACTTGTCACGTTTCGCCTCTCTAGAGTTTTAAAATATTAAATTAATCTACTTTAATTTAGCTCCAAAGATTAGTAAAATTGACTTTCGAGAAGTGAAACGTGACTAGTAAAAGTGAACGGAGGGAGTAACTTCTTCCTGGAATTGCATGAACAACATTATTTCATTTTTTTGGTTTTCCATCAGGTGTTCGCGTTGTAGGGCCCATTTCCGAGGGCAGGGGCTCGAACCGAGACTTCTGATTAAGGGTAGAGGGACCTGAACCATCCCAGCACAACACATGATGGTGCTTGAACTATTATAATTATCTAGGGGATGACGATTAATCGAAATGAAATCGCTAACACATATTTTTCATATCCCAAGTTGTTGCTGTATTTCACTTTTGAACACTAGATTAAATAATCTTCCTCAAAGCATTTAAATGAATTCTTTGTTACTTTGATATGAGGAAAATTGATAAAAATACCATTTTGAAGTTAACTCTTCAAAATTTGAAAGTAGATGGAACATGTTGTTCGGTAGCCCTGAAAGCTTATCAAATTGACCTTCCATAAGTGAGAGTATGAACAAATTGAAACGAAGAACAAACATGAGTTGTTGAAAGATATTACAATAGTTATTAACTTCTATAGAAAAGAAAACATGGCACTTAATTTGGAAGGCTTTAATTTATATAACTACTAATGTCAGATCATTTGCTGGGGGCAAAATCGATCTAAATATATTCCGTAATATTACGTGATATTGTACGCTTCGGACTAAGCTCATTTATTTTCTTAAAAAAATGGCCATATACTATTTAAGAGTATCTCATCCTTACACTATATTAATTATTTTTCTTTTCAGTTACTTATGTGGGAATTTATTTGCATATTCATATCATTTGAAAAGACAGTTATAAATAACTATGCGTAGGGGTGAACATAAGTCGAGTTGGTTCGATTTTTCATTTACCAAACCAAATCAATTGCGTCACTTTTTTTTTTTTAATATCTATAGACTAAACCAAACTAATAGTAGTCAGATTTTTCATGTTCGGATTTATTTTTCGGCTTTTTTTTTGTTGTGGTTTGACGTGGAGCATCTTAAAACAAAAAATATTTGATTTTTGTGAAATATGGTGTAAATGCCACACTATTTCATATGATGATACCAAATTCAATTCATAGTAACTAATTATAAGCAGACTTTTCAACCACAACCCCACAAAAGGGAGAAAAGTTCATATGGGAGCTCCAACGTTTTGAAGTTGAGTTCTTTCTAATTTTAATAATTTTATATACACGAAAAAGCATGATTAAAAATGAATGAATTGCTGTCAGGTACAAGGAAAAAATTGTGGGGGTGTGAATTTCATTTAAGTCAATATACATGGGAGGTGGAAAACAATTGCTTTTGGTTTGAGTTCTATTTAAGTTAACATATATGCACAGTGGAGTAAAATTGCAAGCTCAAACATGGTGTTAAAATGTTTAAGATACAAAAACTATAACAAAGTTGAAAAAATATTTACAAGAAGTAGATTATAATATATATTTTATAATATACATATATATGTCGAGTTGCTTTGATCTCGATTTAATTTTTTACTTAATACCAAATCATTTTTTCTTCAATATCAAACTAAATCAAACCAAACCACTAATCAATTTTCTCATTTGACTCGATTTGTTGATTTGGTACAGTTTGTCGATTTTCTTTGTATACCTTCAACTTCATGTAACAAGCAGAACAAGTTACTTAAAAATAAAATGATTTAACCTTTTATAACATGTTAAATTGCATGTGCAAAACTATTACGCTATTAGTGGCAAGAGTTAAATTCAAATTGCGATAGATGGAGTAAATTTTAAAATTTGGAGAGGTATATGTATTATTGACATAAATTTTTCATAAGCCAGGTGTAGTAATAATGTGCCTCGCTTTCTTGCAAGCTATATCCTTGCTATTGACCATCAAGAACTGTGTTAGGATGAATAGTATTCTTTTAAACTTAATTAGACGTTTCAAATTGGAGCCGAAATGAAAAAAATAATAATAAAAACATCATGTGAAATCTTCTGTTTTCCCCCTTCCTTGCTTCATATTCCATACGTACAGTACAATGACTAGATTAACAAAGAACCTTTTCTTTTGTATGAATCGATATTAATATTCCATTCCAAATTCTTTTCATCAATATCTTGTTCATTCGCAACATAATATTTTCTTTGTGCGTTGGTAAAAAAACGTACTTTTTGGAGAAAAGATTGTCCATAGATATTTTTGGTTCAGGCTTTGCATTCTCGGGATCATTCAAATAAAAGCAATTGGATGTCCAACTCGGAGGACTACAAGATCAAATCAAATTATAGAGCAAGATATTTAAGTAATAGTAAACAAATTGGAATCATTTATCAATAGATTTCTTTCTTCCAAATCTTTGGTAGAAAACGCTCTTTCCATTACTGAATTTTACACGGTAATTTAAGTTAGTCAGGTCCCAAAGCGGATAGCAAACACCGAACCAAAGAAAATATTTGTCATTGCACCTGCACCATATATAGAGTCGGTCCTGTATTAGGATATGCTAAAGAGAGTAACTTCCGAGTTATTGTATCCTGTACCTGTCGTTAGATTTCTATCTTAACTTACCAATTCTGCAACGAATAGGCAGACCGAACCAAATAAAATATTTGTAATTGCACCTGCACCATATATAAAGTAGCTCCTGTACTAGGTTATGCTAAAGAGAGTAACTTCCGAATTATTGCATCTGGTGGGGATCCTGTACCTTTGGTCAGATTTATCTTAACTTACCAATTCTGCAAGGAATAGGCAGAATGAAGACAAAAGCGTCCAATGGTGTCAACATAGTTGAATTGTAGCATGTTGCATAAAGTGGGGAAAGTACCAAGTTTAAACCAATGAAGCACATGGTGCTGTGGCTTTAGCATCAATAGTGGCTTTTTTGTACCACCACTTACATGGATAAGCCTAATGACAATTGATTTGTCAGTGGTGAAAGTTATAGTACTACTCCAATTGATTATGACACATTTAGCTAGCTAGCAGACTCTTGCATTGTGCTAAAGAATCTATGCACAGCTTTTCCTTGCAAAAAAATCTTTATGTAGGTAACATAAATTTATGACTCATAACCTAATTTGTACATTGGATTTATTTTATATACAGTGACAGTGTAAGATGGATGTACGGTTATGCAAAATGAGATTTAAATTGATCATATTTTCTAGAAGGTGCAAGTAGCACATGTTGCGGATAAAATAAGAAAAAGTCATTTGAGATTATTTGATCATATATTACGTCGGCCTACAAATACACCAAGTTGTACAAGTGAAATTATAGGGACTGAAAGTGTTGAAAGGGACGATGTAAATTTAACATCACATGGTAGTATAGGCAGTGGCGGACCTAGGATTTTGAGTTTGGGGGTGCTGGACCCAGGAATTTTGAGTTCGGGGGTGCTCTATTAACTATTTATATCTGTTTCCTTTATATTTTCTATACAGCTATACACTCCGTGACTGAATTTAATGGGTGCTGGAGCACCCAAAAATTGTACATGGGTCCGCCACTGAGTATAGGTTGTTTGGAAAGACCTATAATTTCCTAGAACGAATGTAATCTTAGATAAAGACATGGAGGAAAAAGACATATAACTGGTATCTACTAGTTGGGAATTTTTTTTGTTGTACACCGGCAATTTAATTTCTTGCACTACTAGTGTAGTTTGACCTTTAATTACGAGGGTTTTTAGTTAAATACACCATTGACATAATAAATTTTATACACCATTAGGTCATCGGTCCAAAGAATATCTATAGATAAATCTCCTTAAAATGTGAATTTATAATTTTGAAAATAAGGCATATTAATTGCTATAATAAGTAATTGAAGATAAACCGATGATGAAAAAATTTCTTACACAAACGTTGTGCATAACTTAAACTCTATAGAAAGAATGCTTTCCAATAATGTTTTTTAAAGATCAGTGATTAATGTTTGTATTAAAAATTATTGCAGTTAGAGGTGAAATCATAATTTCTGATTTGTGAGTTTTGGATCATAATTATTTTGCTTATTGGGTTTTAGATAAGTTATTTATACATATTAAATGAAATTTTAATATAAATATGGAGTTTGAGCTAAAGTTATTAGATTCTGCAAAATCCTTAATTACCACTAATGACCCTGCGCCTACTTTGCTGTTACGTTTTAAGTGACGTGATGATGATATAAATCATTTTTACACCGTCAATATATTAAACTTATACTCTTTATAAGTTATGTCTGAATTAATGAGTCACGAATGCCGCACTCTAATTGGAAAAACATGATATCCCAACTTAAGAGTGACTACACAGTAGAAAGTTTCTTTCAAACCAGTACTCAGAATTTGCCTTAAAAATTTGTCAGTACTCAGTAGTGATATACAGAGGAGGAAAAATTTATTGGATCCACAGGATTTAAATATATGTAGGGCATATAATAAGTGGAATACGAGAAATAATAAATCAGGGGCTAAGGGTATGAAGCTCCTATAAGTGCAAAATGGGTTCATCCCTCCATACTTTTGTCCCCTTTGTTTACATTTGGGTATCTACTCTGTTTGTCCTTTGTGTACGTGTCTTTTATTTTGGGGCCTGATTAATTTAAATTCGCGACGTGTAAAGCTAATAAAATGATGCTCTGTATCATACTACAAGGAATGTTTTTTTTCATTTTTTAAGAACTCAAAACCCGAGTTTCAAAACCTCTGCTAATGAATAAAAGAATCTTATTCATCCCACGTCGACCTGGCAAGTGTCTACATGTCATCAAGTAACATAAACTTGGCTAAACATAATTGGGTATGCTGCAATTAGTGAACAGAAATATCGGCTAGTCATAAATGCATTGACTTTTTTCTTTCAATATTGAGTCTCATAGTATCTATGTTCCTCCATCCATTTTTAATTGTTCATATTTGATTTTACCCTTTTTAAGAAATAGTTAATAAAATAATAAGTTTACTATATCATTTTTGAATATAATAAATTCAATATTTTAAAAAAATGCATTGAGAAATGATCATAGTTACTAAAGAGTAAATTAGGAATTAAGTGATAAATTTTCTCTTGATTTTTCAAACTGAACAATTAAAAATGAACATTTATATATGATGAATAAGTAAAAATGGACCGGGGGAGGGGGGAGTACACAATTGAATAGTTTTAGTACTAGAATGAATGATAGGAAAATCAGTTTTATTGACTAAATAGTTACTATGATCCATTACCATTTCTTTTAGTTATATTGCCTGATCCGTATCATAACTCATAAGAAATCTTTATGTTGAGAGGCAGCTAGGTCGATAGTATAAAATATTTAAGTTTCTTATTACATTATTTTCTCTTATTCAATTTATAATTGGTTACTCATTTTATACCATTTCAAGATTGGGTAAACCGGTAAAGTAGTGTAAATATGTGGGATTCTATCTTGTCATCCAAGTCTTGGTCCATTGACCTTAATCATTCTCTCTTTAGCTCTTTTTGCTCTCTCTCTCTCTCTCCTTTGATTGAGTTTTGGATAAGGGGCCTTTAACTTTTAGGGCTAGTTTGATTGGAAACAATTTATCCCGAAATAATTAATTTCGAGATTAGTTATACTACCCTCAAGTGGGATAAAATAAGGCTACAATTTCGGAATAACTAATTCCGAAATTAGTTATTTCAGATTTTTATTCCAACCAAATATGAAATAAGAAGGCATTAAAATTTTATTCCGATACTATTTTCGCTTATCCTTGACACCAAACAACCCCTTAGTTCCTACCTTCTTTGCATAGTACACCTACCAAAGGATCTGCATGCTTTCTTTTCCTTTTTTTATTTTTTATACTCCCTTCATTTGTAATTTGATTGGACAAAAAGTTAGATTTATAATAATATTTGTGTGGCTATAAGATTTTTCAATTTGTGGTTTTAAACATGTCATAACATTTATACGACTATAAAAGTTTGTTACTGAGGGTAGATAAGAAGTTAAAGTTAAATTATTTCAAATTTATAAAGATGTCATTTTATTTTAAACTGACTAATAAGGAAATAATTTTCTTGAAAAGTGTTTTCAAAGATACTCTTAACATGATGTGATATTGTCCATTTTGAGCCAAGCCAGCACTGTTTTCCCCAAAAGGCCTCACATCATTAAGAGTATCCAGCATCTTATAAGTAGCTTCTTTTTCTTTTCAGCTACCAATGTGGTACTTTGTTCGCACACCCAACAAGCCAAAGTGATCTCACCTTTTTCTTTTAATTTCTTATTATTTACATAAAAAACTTGGAATTTGGTCTTGACACTTCAGATCTTTTGAGTACCTTTGTTCTTCCACATGGATGATATATTTCGCTTTGCAGAATTTAGCTTTATTCTTCCGACCACATTATTTTTTCTCTTTAATAATTTCCTCCAGCATTAGGCAAATTAAAGGATCCATTTAATTTAAATTAAACATGTGATTGTATAAATAAACATCTATATATGCAATTTTGCATTAACCACGTCACAAGGGTGTGGAAAGGTAACTTGTTCTAGTTATTAATTAGAGAAATTCGTAAGCTTTTTCCGCAGATACTGTATTTTATTACAACCATGAAAATTACATTGATTAATAATGGAGCAATAAGAACTAAAGCTCTATTGCCAATTAACATGACAGCACAAAATCGAAAAGGAGATAAAGAATAATTAAGAAACTAATCATGAAAGTTGGACTCCTCGTGAGGCAGTATTATTTTGAGCTTTGACACTATTTTTGTGTTTTTGCGGGATTGTCAGGGCACTTGATTATTAATTAAGATATATTTGTTAATCATAATGAAGATATTGGTCAAACCTTGACTGCTGTAAATATATCCTTGGCTAAATCTTAGAGGGCAACAAGTCCTATCATATCAAAGCTATCTAGTTTAGATAATTCTGGAAGGCAATGGTCTAATATAGCATAAAGTTGGATAATGTTTTGACTTCAGGAGATTACTGTCTTAATTTGGATCACACTTTTTTCTTTAAGGGGTGGATCTCGACTTTTCACTCGGGACATCTAGTTCTACTAGCACAATTCCACAAGTATTATGCAATTTTATCCATTAAAATTTAGATGGATGAGAAAAAAGTCACTTAATGATAAGAAATGAATTTTGAGCATAACTTAACCTTTCAAAACTAGCTTTTGATATGAGAGTTGTCTAAGACCATCTAAGAATATTAATTTTTTCTTGCACAATCGTGTGAGACTTCAACACCCCTTCGCATGTCAAGGGTGGACATCTTAATCGTATATAATATAACATGGGGATCTAACATCAGCTTAATCAGGAATTGAGATAGAACTGACTCTGATACCATGATAAGATATGAATTTTGGGCCTCACTGATCAACTCAAAAGTTAGCTCATAAGGTGAGAATTGTCTAAACTATAGAAATAAAGAGATCATTTTTTCTCGCACAACTGATGTTAGACTTCAAAACTTATTTTTGTTTTTCATTTATCTATTTTAAAATTTGAAATCTGATACTTCCATGTGTTTCACTTTGCTTCAGCGCCCAAGGATGCGACCTAGTAAAAATGAGTGGGTGCAGACCATGAAAATTACTAGAGTTCAAATTCTACTAGATAATTTCTTCTCATATGCCTAGCATTGATGAACATGTACTTCTCATTATATGTGCTAATGAAAAGTAACAACTACCAATAATCCAAACACTATCATTAAAAGAGGATTACAACGATTTTCACTCGCTTTCATTGACTAGAATTACTTAATGTTTTAGGTTACTTATTTGGGTATATAGGGTGGGGAGTTTGGTGTATGTAGGGTGCGGGATAAAGAAATGGAAACAAGGAAAAGAGGTAGAAATGCACGAAAAGTAAAAGAGGATCTCAGTGATTATTAACCAAAAAAGCATTATACCTGCTTGGGTTTCCAACTCAAAAAAAGAAAGAGAGAGATGTTCTTATTGCTACTTACATCGCTTTAGCCTCACACTCACTCTTCTCTTCTATTGCAAGCCATTGGCTCACCATTTGATTTTTTTTTCTTTTTTTCTTTTCGACCGATTCAGATTGTAGATCTGATGACATGAAATGGGACAAAAGAAAAATTTAAGCTCATCGTGAGACAAAAAAAGTTTTGTTGGGGCGTGGGGGGTGGGGTCAGGGGCGGAGCCAGCCCTTCGGCTGTGGGTTCGGCCGAACCCAGTAGCTTTTTGTTCGAACCATATATCTGTATTAAAAATTTTGTCAAATATGTACAAATTATTAATTAAGAACCTAATAACTTTAAAGAATTAGAAACCCGAACCCACAAACTTCGGATCCTGGCTCTGCCTCTGGGTAGGGTTGTGGCTTAGGAAATAATGCCATGAGGTAATTAAAGGATATATACAGTCAAGGCTCTCTACAACATCATTGATTCCAAGAATTTTTAGTTGTTACAGCGAGTTGTTGTTATACACTCATAATAACGTTTGAGTACATTTAAATAATATTTAACTGTTATAAGTAAAAAGATGTCAAATTCCAAGGTTAATCACACTTTGTATAAAGATGGAAAATCTTTTAATGATGGAAATATATATTCATATCGTATTATTTGTCATAAATGTATAGTGTATTAAAGTATCAAAATATTTTAAATTTTTTAGACCTATTACTGGTAATCTTAGAGATTCTATTCCTATAAAAAGATGGTTAATTACTATCTTATCAAAAAAGAAGATAGATGTTATAGATAGATAATTTTTCGAAGAGCGTATTGTTATAAAGATGGTTATTGTTGTTATACGTAAAAAAAAAAGTCATAAACGGGTAAAATATAATAACATAAAAAATCGGTTCCAAAAAACAATAGTGAGATAATAGTGAGGTACTGTTATATAAAGATACTGTTACAGAGACGTCTGGCTGTATTGTGTTTATTAAGCTAAACAAATAGAATGCTTCTAAGTCTATTGAAGTTCCATAAAAGAAAATAAAACATAAGAAGAAAAAATAAGATAAAAAGGAAATATCCAACTCAACATTAGAAGGAAAATAAATATATATTGCAAAATAGGGCAAGCACATATTTATACTAGTTTTTGGATACGTGCGTTACACGTGTAGTTCATATAATGAATATAAAATATTGTAATAGATTACAAACGTTATATAGTAAAACTTAAAAAGTATGTTCAGACTTTAATTAAGTAGTTTTTCTAAAATATCAAATATTTAGCTTGACTATTTTTGTTCTTTTAATTTCAATAACACGGTTTAAATATGAAATTTTGTAACGTTGACTATGATTGCAAATACTTCACATCTGAAAGACCGTCTCTTCGAGAAAATATAGCCTCTTCTTTCAGTATATATATCAACAAGTTGTTGTCGAATAAAGTCAGTCTTTTGTAAAAGTTGTACAGTAATTAGATCAACATATGTCTTCCTAAAAATGTCTAGTAGATCATTATCAATTTTACGGTTTACACCTGCAAAGAAATATTAGGTAACTGCGATAGAGATACTTAATATTTGCTGACATCAAAAATTAAATTTATATATGTAAATCATTGCTGCACGTTCACGTGCCTTCTGTCTCACTCAAAATTATGAGTTATGTAATCTACAATTATAAGGAAGAATATTAGTTAATCTGGGAAAATAATAAAGCATAATACTCATTGTTAGGTTGAAAAGATTATTTGACTGAAAGAAAATTTAAGAAATTTCAAAAAAATCCATCAAATAAGACCTCACTACAACAGAATGACATTTTATCAATAGTACGTACCTGCCGCCAAATAGGAGCATTCCCTTTTTATGGCAGAAACAATTTGATCAATGATAAATATTTGACACAGAAGGTATTGTAGAAGTGAAATGAAATGACAATATATTATGCAGTTTATAAAGAATTCACAGAATATGAGAAGATTGTGAAACGATACTTTAATAGCTAGTGGAAGCTCAAAGGAGCATCAGACCAAAAACGTGGTATTCAGTTACAGAAAATGAATAGAAATTTAATTAGGATTTGATTCAATGCAGTTGAAAATTCATTACTGCTCTTCAACATGTAATTCAAAATATTACTACTTAATATTTAATGAATTAGATGTTTTATTACATTTTAATTTATAGCAGGGATAAATTTGTAATCTAACTTTGAAAGTTGGAGCTTCTCACTTTTAGTATTATATATATATATATATATATATATATATATATATATGATGATGATGATATGATGATTGTGCCCAAGGAACAAAAAGAAGAAAAAGGAAATATGAAATTAATCCATTATTAGAATGCACTTGAACTGTTCAACATTATAATGAAAAGAAATATCTTTGAACAATAAGCTTCTACACTCGAACAATAATATGAATCGTTTTCGCATCGTCAATAATTATATATTAGTTGCTTGCATATCATGAACAATTTATCGTTAGACTAAAATCCTAAATATTTCTAATTTCATGTGATAAATTGAGCTGAAACGTCAAGTGTCATATACTACTATATAGCAACCAGCTGGATAAAATCAAGTTCTTTTGTTGTAGATGACTCTGGTTCTGTCAGGTCAATTTGTATTTTGTTTATGCCCAAAAATACAAACGATTCACTTGACAGGGCGGCCGGTGAAAAATTTAACATATTCGATATTTACACGTTAAATTACACCAGCAAACTATAGTTAAATGACAAGTTAACTATAACAAGAATACATATTAATTAATAAACCATGATCATATAATAAAAGTGTATGCCATCATTTAATAATATGGCGTAAATATTGAATATGAGTAAACAATCGTCCAACAAGAAGAAGATTTGAATGTTCACGGGTCATGGGCGGATGTAGCCTTATAATATAGGATTCATCCGAACCAATACTTTCGATGTGGAGTATAATTTATGTGTAAAAATTCATTAAGATTATAATAAATTATATGTTTGATCCCATAAGTTTTAAACTTTTATAGATTAAATCCGTGGAATTTAAATCTTAGATTTACCTTTGATCGAGGTTGAGTTCCTGCCATTCTCACACCTAAGTTCTCACACACTACAAATATTATTTTGTTCTGAAATTTGATTATAGTAGTTTATTTGTAAATGAATCCCATTACGTATTAGGTCACTACTCATAATTAAAGTCTAGCATCTGCCCGCAAAGTTTTGTCTATGTGGACTTTTCAATATTAAAGCCAAAGCTCAATTTGGCCAAATGTATACATAGTCAGATAAAAACATATGCATGTTTGGAAAACTTACCCATTGCCCAAGTTCGCCTGTTGAAAGTAAAATTCCAAATTATATTAAGTTGGTGGTATATATGTTTTATTATCCTTGACTCCAAATATTATATTGACAGAACATTAAGGAAATGAAGTAGACATATATCGAAAGAGAACGGGACGATGATGTTAATTATGTCTCACTGTTGAAACGAATTAACAATTTAATACATTCCCCAATTTAGGGATATCCAAATGTATCCTTTCGTAGCCTAAAGTATGATTGTATGAATATATCCTAGCCATACGATGTGAAAGTCTAATTCACCCTTATTAACCCGCCATTACATGTTCCCGTGTTCATAAACGCTTCGAATATTCCATCCGGTCTCAACTATTAATCGTTTTGGTCAATTAAATTTGTTCAGAATATCTGACGTTTAGAAAAATTCCAAGTCATTTATTACCTTTTTAATTTTTTAAAATCTATTCTTATGCTTCTATTTAGTGAAGTGGTTAACTAAATGAGACGTTTTTAAAGAACGTAAAAAATAAGTGTAGGAACTTTTCTTTATGAGTTTAGTTTCTCATACACGTAAGGGGCAAGGATCATGATAAAAATTTCACTGATATATAAAAAAATTTAGTGGTTGATTTCTTTTATTTGTCTTAACCGTAATGGACAAAACTATCACGATTTGTATTGCTGAGAGATAATAGGTACCTAGTAAAAATAATTGAAGTGTGAAAAAAATTGATTTGTACATGAGCGAAAGTTACAAATTCAGTAGAACACATGAGTAACTTTAGCCTATAGGAATATCTTGTATTTGTATTAGGATATTCACTTAATACGAGTAAATAATAGAGAATCCAATAAGCAATGAATTCGGAATCCATAAAATCTTGGATTAGACCCATTAAAGTAAGGCAAAAACTGCATGTAGAAAGAAAAGCAAGTACTTATTGTCAGTTTGTCACCCAAAAAAGAGAAACTATGACTGTAATCTCAATAAAATGTCATCTGCCAAAAGTATCTCACTGCAATGTTATTTGTCCAAAGTGTATATTAGCCCATTAGTTAGTTTTTTATTTTTATTTTTTTTGAAAAAAGGAAAGGCAAAGAAAAGAAATGAAAAAAAATGAAAAGTGAAAGAAAAAGGAAAACCTCTTGTCTCACCGCCGTTTTCTGTTTACAACTGAGGTGACCGAGCTTTGCATTCACGTGTTTTTTTTTTCTCTTTTCAGGGAATATCAGCTCTGATTTGCAGAAGAATAAAAATATTTTACCTACTGAAAATAGTAATAAAAAGACTGTCAAACGTCGTGCATGAAATGATAAATTCCACATGATTCCAGTTGTAGTTTCTTCCATAATGGGTAAATGAATATTCCCTTAATTTTTACCAAAAGAAGCAAGCTAAAAAAAAAATACTAGTATTAAAGTGCAGTAACTAAAACAAAAGTAAAATCAAGAAAATAATTATTCATCGGTTATTTACAATGAAAGGTTCATTACTTCATTACTAGCTTTTTGTCACTCAGTTTCACTTTTTTTGCTAAACTCTGTATCAAACTGAATCCCCCACCGGTCCAGTTGGGGACTTCGAGTGCGATTCCGTTAATGTTATCCCACAAATTGGTATCTTTCAATATTAATACATAGTTCAATTGAATCTCTTTCGTCGAAAAATTATACTGCTACCACTGCGGGACTTCGAGATCAGTTCTGTGGCTGTAATCCCACAAACAGAGATCTTCTTCGGGCCAAAATTCACAGTAATTAGTGTCATTGCTTTCAGCTCCAGTCAAATCCCATGGTGAATTATAGTAACAAAACTTATCAAATTCTTGACTAAGATCCAATAAAAGATCAGGCAAATCAAGAAAAGGGTCCTCAATACTTCTTAAAGATGATGATTCTCTTGATTCTATTTCTTCAGGAGAACAAGACACTTCCATTAACTCACCTTTACA